>NC_074678.1:32617503-32917503 GCF_029448725.1 Salvelinus fontinalis
GCGGTTTTGTCTCACCAAGGGTGATGGTTGGATTCATGATTATCGCCGAAGGAATGAGTGTTACACGCAGGCCTGTACTCTGGATGCCTGATCGATTTGGAGGTGGATCGTCCGTCACGGTCTAGGGTGGTGTGTCACAGCATCATCGGACTGAGCTTGTTGTCATTGCAGGCAATCTCAACGCTGTGCGTTACAGGGAAGACATCCTCCTGCCTCATGTGGTACCCTTCCTGCGGGCTCATCCTGACATGACCCTCCAGCATGACAATGCCACCAGCCATACTTCTCGTTCTGTGCGTGATTTCCTGCAAGACAGGAATGTCAGTGTTCTGCCACGGCCAGCGAAGAGCCCGGATCTCAATCCCATTGAGCACGTCTGGGACCTGTTGGATCGGAGGGTGAGGGCTAGGGCCATTCCCCGCAGAAATGTACGGGAACTTGCAGGTGCCTTGGTGGAAGAGTGGGGTAACATCTCACAGCAAGAACTGGCAAATCTGGTGCAGTCCATGAGGAGATGCACTGCAGTACTTAATGCAGCTGGTGGCCACACTAGATACTGAATGTTACTTTTGATTTTGACCCCCCCCCTTTGTTCACGGACACATTATTCCATTTCTGTTAGTCACATGTCTGCGGAACTTGTTCAGTTTACGTCTCAGTTGTTGAATCTTGTTATGTTCATACAAATATTCACACGTTATGTTTGCTGAAAATTAACACAGTTGACAGTGAGAGGACGTTTCTTTTTTTGCTGAGTTTATTTTATATGTTTAAGATTTTTTTGGTTACTACATGATTCCATATGTGTTACTTCATAGTTTTGATGTCTTCAGTATTATTCTACAATGTAGAAAAAAGTAAAAATTAAAGGAAAACCATTGAATGAGTAGATGTAGCATCATGGCGCCGGGGATGATGGCTGACGTTTTACGTGCTCCTAACCAACTGTTTTTTTGTTTGTTGTAACTTCTTTTTTTACTTATTCTTTACATAATATTGCTGCTACCGTCTCTTATGACCGAAAGTAACTTATGGATATCAAACAGCGATTACTCACCACGAACTGGCAGAAGCTTTTTTCTCTCACTTTAACGAGTCTGACGAGCCCAAAGTGAAGGACATACTGCTTTCCTGGGAACAGGCCCAAATCCCTGTCATTTGCGTGAAGAGAAGACGGAGAAAAAGAGAATGGAGGTCGGGCTGCCTTCTGAGAATTAGTAGGCGATCGGAAAAAAAAAAAACACTGCCTTCGGTTGTACTAGCTGACATGCAATAAAATTGACAACCTACGAAGAAGATTAAACTACCAACGGGACATTCAAAACTGTAAAATCGTATGCTTCACGGAGTCGTGGCTGAACGACAACATTATCAACATACAGCTGTCTGGTTATACGCTGTATGGCAGGATAGAACAGTGGCGTCTGGTAAGACAAGGGGGGCGGACTATGTATATTTGTAAACAACAGCTGGTGCACGATATCTAAGGATGTCTCGAGCTATTGCTTGCCTGAGGTAGAGTATCTCATGACAAGTTGTAGACCACACAATCTACCTAGAGTTGATCTGTATTTTTCGTAGCGGTCTACATACCACCACAGACCGATGCTAGCACTAAGACCACACTCAATGAGCTGTATTCCACCTTAAGCCAAACAGGAAATTTCTCATCCAGAGGCGGCGCTCCTAGTGGCCTGGGACTTTAATGCAGGGAAACAAATCAGTTTTACCAAATTTCTATCAACATGTTAAATGTGCAACCAGAGGGAGAAAATAAAACAAAATTTGATGCATACAAAGCTCTCCCTCACCCTCCATTTGGCAAATTTGACCATAATTCTATCCATCTGATTCCTGCTTACAAGCAAAAATTAAAGCAGGAAGCACCAGGGACTCGGCCTATAAAAAAAGTGGTCAGCTGAAGCAGATGCTAAGCTAAAGGACTGTTTTGCTAGCTCAGACTGGAATATGTTCCGGGATTCCTCCGATGGCATTGAGTTCACAACAGTCATTTGCTTCATCAATAACTGCATCGATGACGTCGTCCAAACAGTGACCGTACGTACATACCCCAACCAGAAGCCATTGATAACAGGCAAAATCCGCACTGAGCTAAAAGCTAGAGCTGCCACTTTCAAGGAGCGGAACTCTAACCCAGAAGCTTATAAGAAATCCTGCTATGCCCTCCATCAAACAGGCAAAGCATCATTACAGGACTAAGATCGAATCGTACTACACCGGCTCCGAAGCTCGTCGGATTTGGCAGGGCTTGCAAACCATTAGACTACAAAAGGGAAGCACAGCCGAGAGCTGCCCAGTGACACGACAAGCTAATCTACTTCTATGCTCGCTACGAGGCAAATAACACTGAAACATGCATGAGAGCATCAGCTGTTCCAGATGACTGTGTGATCACGCTCTCCACAGCCGATGTGAGTAAGACCTTTAAACAGGTCAACATTCACAAGGCCAGACGGATTACCAGTACGTGTACTGTGAGCATGCACTGAGCAATTGGCAAGTGTCGTCACTGACATTTTCAACATCTCCCTGTCCGTGTCTGTAATACCAACATGTTTTATGCAGACCACCATAGTGGGCTGGTCATGGCTCACAACACCATTATCCCAGAAACCCTAGACTTGCTCCAATTTGCATACCGCCCTTACAGATCCACAGATGACGCAATCTCTATTGCACTCCACACTGCCCTTTCCCACCAAGACAAAAGGGGCACCTATGTGAGAATGCTATTCATTGACTACAGCTCAGCATGCAACACCAAAGTGTCCTCAAAGCTCATCAATAAGCTAAGGACCTTGGGACTAAACACCTCCCTCTGCAACTGGATCCTGGACTTCCTGACTGGCCACCCTCAGGTGGTAAGGGTAGGTAACAACACATCCGCCACGCTGATCCTCAACATGGGGGCCCCGCAGGGGTGCATGCTCAGTGTCCTCCTGTACACCCTGTTCACTCATGACTGCACAGCCAGGCACGACTCCAACACCATCATTAAGTTTGCAGATGACAACAGTGGTAGGCCTGATCACCGACAACAACGAGACCGTCTATAGGGAGGTCAGAGACCTGGCCGTGCGGTGCCAGGACAACAACAACCTCTCCCTCAACGTGATCAAGACAAAGGAATTGATTGTGGACTACAGGAAAAGGAGGACCGAGCACACTCCCATTAACATCAACAAGGCTGTAGAGGAGCAGATTGAGAGCATCAAGTTCCTTGGTGTCCACATCACCAAGACAGTCGTGAAGAGGGCAAGACAAAACCTATTCCCCCTCAGGAGACTGAAAAGATTTGGCATGGGTCCTCAGATCCATCGAGAGCATCCTGACTGGTTGCATCAGTGTCTGGTATTGCAACTGCTCAGCCTCCGACGGCAAGGCACTACAGAGGGTAGTGCGTACGGCCCAGTACATCACTGGGGCCAAGCTTCCTGCCATCCAGGACCTCTATACACCAGGCGGTGTCAGAGGAAGGCCCTAAAAATTGTCAAAGACTCCAGCCCCCCAGTCAGACTGTTCTCTCTGCTACCGCACTGCAAGCAGTAGTGGAGCGCCAAATCTAGGTCCAAGAGGCTTCTAAACAGATTCTACCCCCAAGCCATAAGATTAATTGTTCAGCAATCAAAATGGCCACCCAGACTATTTGATTTGCCTACCCACCCCCTCTTTTACACCGCTGCTACTCTTATTATCTATGCATAGTCTACCTACATGTACATATTACCTCAATTACCTTAACTAACCGGTGCCCCTGCACATTGTACCGGTACCCCCTGTGTACAGAGTCAGTCTCGCTATTGTTATTTAAATGCTGTTCTTTAATGACTTATTCCATTTTTTTAACTGTATTGTTGGTTAGGGGCTTGTAAGTAAGCAATTCACTGTTGTATTCGGCGCATGTGACTAATAAAATTTTGATTTGTGCCCAAACTTTTGACTGGTACTGTATATTGTTACACTTTTATAGGAGTGGTGCTAAAACTCTGTATTTATTGTACACGGTAGGTACATTCATATCTACGGTCTCATTACAGTGTAAGCACAGTGAAGTATAGCAAAGATACAAGTACCTCTGTTTTTATATAATAACACATTTTACTTTCTACTAGCCACTGCTCTCTGCTCTCAGGTGTGCACTGTCTGGGTCAGCTGTCCTGTGCTCCCTGATGAACAGCACAGAGAAACAGAGTAGAGAAAGCTGGAGAACAGAGAAGTGTGTGTATGTTCATGTGTTCATGCGTGTGGCTCTATGCATGTGCGCGAGTGTGTGTGTATGTGTTGAGGGGGCCCATGAAGCCTGCCCTTCAGTCACTTGACAATAAAGCCAGGCTGCATTATCATATCTATCAGCTGCCGTTAAAGAGATTGCAGCTTTGTCAGAGCAGCGCTTGCCGAAGGGAGACAGAGGGACCATCTCAAATCCAATCAGCTCTCTGGGAAATGAAATAAGACGCGTGTTATAGTTTGTTACTGAAAAGCTGCAACTAGGTGCAAACCAGGGGATGGGGACTGGGGAGCAGGGTTATCATAACCTGACACCCTCCAAAGTTTCAAATAGCAAAGTTGATTTGTCTCAGTGAGACTGTACATGCAACACTGGAGCATGTCTGAAGGAGTCCAAGATTAGTTTAAACTAGCTAGCTATAGGTTGAAAAGCTCAGACCTTTGTCAACTGGAGATGTTCATACTGTGGATGCATTCTCTCCTTAAAAGATGCACTGTCAAACTTTTGTATAATTTCAGCCAGTCGTTTTTGAATGTAGTGCTCACAAGAATGGTACACCACCCAAATGACATCCAATCAACTTGACACAACAACTGTGGAAAACATTGGAGTCAACATGGGCCAGCATACCCGAGGAATTGAGGCCATTCTGAGGGCAAAAGGGGGTGCATCTCAATATGAGGAAGGTATTCCTAATGTTTTGTACACTCAGTGTGTGCAGATATGTGCACCATGTCATTGCTCTCACTCGAACTCTGCTGTGTCCAACGAGCCGTTATGCCCACCCTGCAAACTCATTGGATAACGCTGGGCAAGCCTTTTGCTAGGTGTCACTCAAATAGCAACAGGCTGAAGCTCATTGGCTGAAACTCAAATTACTAGGGGGCTGGCACACGTGGGGGAAAATGGCGCTGCACAGCTTCCAGAAAACAGTAGCTTTTAAAACTACGGATTTCGTGGCTAATTGAGGTAAAACCGTAATTCTGCTCATGAATTATATGCATGTATGAACTACATACACATTGACACATCCAGCCCAAAGCAGGAGGTTTAAAAAATAATAATTTTAAACTCACTAGTCGCCAAAGAACCGCTCAATCTCTAAATAAATTAACTTGGCTGTGTGGAATCCCTAAGATTAGTCTGGGTGTGAGATTCATACTCCAGTTTAAGAGGGCATGCACATTCTGCCATATCCAAATGAACTGCCAGTCAAAACAATGTGGAAATGTGGGCAGCATAAACAGGCCACACACACTTTCCACAGCATCAACATTCATAAGACAATTACAAAAATGAAATGCCATTGTGATAATTACTGCAATTAACTGTGCTCTGACAAAGCCTGGTGGTAACAATGTGCCTTCCGCCATTATGGGCAGAGTAAACACAGACAAGTGGTTGTAAGGGCCTGGGCATTAAATCAACAGTGATGTGGCTGGAGCCACAGAGCAGCCAGGCTAAGGAGAGGACAGGAGAAGAGAGGAGACATGTTGACTATGGCTGCTACTACTATTATTATCAGCCTGAGCTGCTCTTAAATGGGACAAAACCTGCAAGCAGAAAAAAAAACGTTTGGTCTTTATTACCCCACTGAAGTTTGCTATTCTCCTGGTACCAATGTGAGGCCACAAGAGAAACAGGCACTCCCCATCTCTTAAAACAGTACGCCATGTAAATCTGTTCTAGAATTCCACAGGAGCCCTCCCCTCAGATTTCACTAATAAATTCAACATCTGAAAATGGGCGAAGAGAATAAAGGAAAAATGTGTGCGCTTCTTGTTAAAGATGACAGAGGAACAGATTACTCCTTTATTTATTTAACAAGGGGAAAGCTCTGGCCAGATGATCTAGTGTCTTTCTCGGTCAGGTATAGCAGCTCTACTCTGCCTGACACAGACAGGCTGAAAGGAACCACAAAGCCCCAGGTTCCTGCCTGATACCTGCTTTTATAAAGAATAACCAGGAGATCTAGGCAAGTCTTTGCTGGAGTGTTTTCTTTGCCCCTCGCAAGGAGGAATTTCAGCTGGAAGCAATTTGAGGGATGATCCGTGTACATAGTATTGTGGTGAGGTTCTCAGAGGGTGACAGAGTGGATGTCCAGTGAAAACTGGCTAAAACAATTGATTTGGCCGACCAATGTAGAGAGCTAATGACACAATCAACACCTGCACCCCTCTCGGAGCCCTGGCTTTATCTCTGCGTCCATAACAACAGATGTGGATGACTGAACCCCTCCCTCAACTCATTCAGCCCTGCGCGGCCCAACAGGAAACTGTTTGAGACAGAAGCAGGGAAGAAAACCCAGGGTGGGGGATTTGGCTGTTTAACACAAAGGAGACTGGAATGTAAGGAGTTAATCCGTTTGGGGTCTCTTCCGCAAACAAAGGACAGGCCTTCAGACAAAGGTTGAGGGAGGGGAGTGGTTGGCTTTCCCTTACCATCTGGACCTTTTGTTTGGGGGAGGGGGTTGACGTAGGAGGGGGAGGCCCCCCAGTGAGCCTCCCCGTCCACATGCTGCAGCCCCAGACAGACACCCTTCCACTGGGTCACACCACACTGGGGCCCTGTTCAGCTAATAATCTCTCTCCTCTGCAACTGCTCATACACACACAGGGGGCTCCCTCAAACCGTGCCTCAGCAATCGGAGACTTTAAAACTTTGAGGGTTAGACAACGGGAAAGTAAACTTGTCCAAAAACTGTATGTTTGTGTATGTCAATCTGTCTGTGCTTCTGGTAGATTAAAGTGAAATCTGTCAGACGGAGGGAACACAGGCTCTCTTAAGGACCATTATGAGCTGTGTAAACATGATTCACAATTAAAACAGGTCAGCAATTCAGGGGGCAGAATGCCGCTAAAAATGCCCCTGTTCAGCGGTGGAGGGTAGAGGGGATTCTCAGGATGAGGAGCGCAGGACAGAGGGCAAACAAAAACTGCCTGTGAACTCACTCCCTCTCTCCCCGTCTCGCTCTTTCCTTTATCTATTGCTCTCTATATATTTCCCTCCATCAGCTAGAGGGGAGCCCAGGCATGGGTGTTTCCTTCTCATCCAGTGAGAAATACATGTCAGCCTGTCAGTTCAGAGGCGACTGCATCCAGGTCGTGAATACACTGAAGTATTTATTTGGTATCAAAACGTCTGACAAGTCCGCTACAAGAGGAAGAATACAACTCAAGCTGGTTCTACAAATACCATAGATAGAGACCATAATGGGTTAGGTGTTTTCAACTCCGACAAACAGAAAGTATAAAACTTATTTACAGTATCAGGTACACATGCTGTAATCATAGCTTAACTTTTAAAAGAAATACCAACCTTGTTCAAATTTGAGGTAAAAGGTATTGTTGGGTAAAATTATAAGAGAGACATTTGTCAAACACTTATCCGGAGCGAGTTACAGTAGTAGTAAGTTAATACATTTTCTCACTGGTCCCCCGTGGGAATCGAACCCACAACCTTGGCATTGCAAGCACCATGCTCTACCAACTGAGCCGCATGGGATCAGGACAATTGTAGTTCATCATCCAGTGAAGAGTACAGTGAAGAGTACAGACATCAGAAGACGTACCTGTCGTTACCAGCAATTACCTCCCCACTCCTATACATCATGTCGTGAATGGCACTGTGTGTGTGTGTGTTTGTGTTTGTAGACTGTGGCGTTTAAATGCGACTCCACATAGAAGACAATGTACGTACCACCACCATGAGTGTAGGAATCCAGGGGGCTCTCCCAGTGTAATGTTCTTCTCCCATCGGATCTGAGAGAGATAGAGAGAGAGTTAAGACTCTGCCGCATGTGCATCCATAATGCATACACACCACTTCACCTCAGACAGACATGCAGTAAGAATGGAGTGCAGAGAGTGTGGATCTGACACTAAAAACATCTCAGTAGCAGCTCCTCACACTTCATACACCTCTACTCCCCATATCTGGCCACTGAGATAAGATCAACCCAGAGATAGCACTAAAAGGGCAGAGTGTGGTAGCTAGCTAACTCAAACTGCCACTGTCTGTGGCCGATGTGTGAGCTACAGAACATTGCAGGCACTGTAGGTATCCTCGCTTGCATGCCAAACTTTCTGGGTTTCTCCTGTTATGACTAGGACACAGGGTTTTGCTGACTGACTTGACCAGGGACAATTATGTAACTATGGCCAGGACTTTTTCTTGGTCAGGTCAAATCAAATTCTATTGGTCACATACACGTGATTAGCAGATGTATAGCGAAATGCTTGTGCTTCTGGCTCCGACAGTGCAATAATATCGAAAAAGTAATAGCGAACAAATTACACAACATACACCCAATACACACAAATCGTAGTAGGAATGAGTTAAGACTATATACACAAGCGATGTCCGAGCGGAACGGACTAAGATACAGTAGAATAGTATAAAACACAGTATATACACATGAGATGAGTAATGCCAGATATGTAAACTTTAAAGTGACTAGTGTTCCATTCCTTAAAGTGATCAGTAATTCCTCGTCTATGCGTAAAGACAGCAGCCGCTAATGTGCTAATGATGGCTATTTTTAAGGTCTGATGGCTATTTAACAGTCTGATGGCCTTGAGGTAGAAGCTGTTTTTTAGTCTCTCGGTCCCAGCTTTGATGCACCTGTACTGACCTCGCCTTCTGGATGATAGCGGGGTGAACAGGCAGTGGCTCGGGTGGTTGATATCCTTGATGATCTTTTTGGCCTTCCTGTGACATCAGGTGCTGTAGGTGTCCTGGAGGGCAGGTAGTTTGCCCACTGTAATGTGTTGGGCAGACCGCACCACTCTCTGGAGAGCCTTGCGGTTGCGGGCGGTGCAGTTGCCGTACCAGGTGGTGATACAGCCCGACAGGATGCTTTCAATTGTGCTTCTGTAAAAATTTGTGAGGGTTTTAGGTAACAAGCCAAATGTCTTTAGCCTCCTGAGGTTGAAGAGGCTCTGTTGCGCCTCCTTCACTACACTGTGTGTGGGTTGTCCATTTCAGTTTGTCAGTGATGTCTACAAAGGAACTTGAATCTTTCCACCTTCTCCACTGCGGTCCAGTCGATGTAGATAAGGGGGGGGGGGGGGGGGGGGGGGGGGTGTACCCTCTGCTGTTTCCTGAAGTCCGGGTAAGGTAAGGTAAGGTAGAGGTGATATGATCCTTGATTAGTCTCTCAAAGCTACGGGGCGATAGTCATTTAGTTCAGTTACCTTTGCAGGAACAATGGTGGACATCTTAAAGTATGTGGGGACAGCAGACTGGAATATGTCCGTAAACACTCCAACCAGATGGTCTGCACATGCTCTGAGGACACGGCTAGGGATGCCGTCTGGACCGGCAGCTCTGAGGGTTAACGCGTTTAAATGTTTTACTCAAGTCGGCCACGGAGAAGGAGAGCCCACAGTCCTTGGTAGTGGGCTGCGTCGGTAGCAATGTGTTATCCTCAAAGCATGCAAAGAATGTGTTTAGCCTGTCCGGAAGCAAGACAGTCTCGGCGACGTGGCTGGTTTTCCTTTTGTAGTCCGGGATTTTCTGTAGTCCTTGCCACATACGTCTCGTGTCTGAGCTATTGTATTGCAACTTCACTTTCTCTATACTGATGTTTAGCTTGTTTGATTGCCTTGGAGTGAATAATTACACTGTTTATATTCTGCCATATTACCAGCCACCTTGCTCTTGTTAAATGTGGCGGTTTGGGCTTTCAGTTTCGCGCGAATGCTACCATCTATCCACGGTTTCTGGTTAGGGTAGATTTTTTTATATAGTTACAGTGGGTACTACATCTCCTATATACTTCCTTATGAACTCAGTCACCGTATTCGTATATGCGTCTAGATTATTTTTTTGCACGCTACCTGGACCATATCCCAGTCCACCTGATCAAAACAATCCTGAAACGTGGATTCCGAATGGTCAGACCAGCTGTGAATAGTACAGAGCACGAGCACTTCCTGTTTAAGTTTCTGCCTATAGCACAGGAGGAGCAAGATGGAGTCGTGGTCAGATTTGCCAAAAGGAGGGCGGGGGAGGGCCTTGTAAGCATCCCGGAAGTTTGAATAGCAATAGTCGAGAGTCTTAGTAGCACGAGTAGGACAGTCAATATGTTGATAGAATTTTGGCAGCCTAGTCCTCAGATTTGATTTGTTAAAATCCCCAGCTACAATAAAATGCAGCCTCAGGATGTGGTTTCCAGTTGCATAGTCCAGTGAAATTCTTTGAGGGCCATCGAGTTTTCGGCTTGAGGTGGGATGTAAGCGGCCATGGCGATGACGGAGGAGAACTCTTGGGAAATAATAAGGTTAGCATTTAATTGGGAGGTATTCTAGGTCGGGTGAACAAAATGACTTCAGTTCCTGTAAGTTCCTAGAATTACACCATGAGTCCTACAGGCCCTACAGCTGAGCCTTGAAACGTGGCATGTAATAGAGGCCAAATGCAATGCAATGTAGTTGTAAGGCACGTGGCTGGTGATCAGGACTATATTGTTGGTGTGACTGTTACCAGTTTTATAGGCTCTCCTACACACAGCTGATGAATGAGACTAACTTACGTGTGGGCCAGTGGAGGCTGTTCAAGGGTTCTGCTGTGCATGGGAGCAGGGAGTGACTGTTCCGAGGAGATGGGCGAGTGTGCAGGGGTAGGACGAGGGGTTAATTGAGAGGCAGGAGAGAGGCCAGGTGATAGCTCTCTCATTAGGTGGCATCGAGCAAGTGTGTTTTGCTTCAGCGTATCTAGAGGGACTGAATTCCCTTATCTGTTCAGGTGGGAGACAGGAGGGCTGGAAAGGGCCAAACATGCGTTGGAGAGGTCCTGAGATTTTAGCATAGTAATTATATTGGCGTGATGTGGCTGACTGTAGAATTGTTGACATTTCTATGTGATGAAAAGAGACGTGAACAAAGAAACTTTTAACTTTTAACTTCTAAAGTTATGAGTATTGTTGAGAGTATGGGAGCTATAAAGGCATTTTGAATATTGCGTACTTACTTATTACTCTATCATAAAATATGAAGGGCAAGATGAGAGGACCAGAAAGCAGGAAAAAATAGTTTGAAAACATCACTGATAAGTATCTCTGCATTATACGGTGTATGTGATTTCATATATTTAAAACAACTAAAGTACAAGCAAATTACCTGGAAAAAGGCCTCTGCATGCCTCATGGAAATAGACTGAGGAGCAGAGCTTCTCCCTCCTGTTGCCTGTGATCCATAACTTAACCCTTATCCAGCAGCACACCAATAACACTCCATCTCAGGGAGGAGATTCGCCCAGGAGGGTTCTGCAATCAGCAAGCCTCACTACTTAATCTCTCCGAGCTGGTCCCAGATCTGTGCTTAATATTTTAGTCCAGTTCTGTGCCTTGGTGGCAGTTAGTCGAACACTGCTGCCTGCAATGAGCCGTTTAGGGCAGAGAGAGGGAAAAGCTTTTGGGCAGGTTAGGTGATTGATGTATTGATTTATCAGCATTGTAATAGACTAGGTTACTGTTTGACTTTGTGGTGTCAACCTGGACAGGTTGTGGCTTGATTTAGCCTCGCAAACACACCTTGAGATACAATGTCTAATGTTTAGATTCTATAGCCTGATATCCGCCCTTTTAAATTATAATTTCCATGTGTGACATTATCTCAGTCACATTAAAGGCTGCTCTCTCATTACAGGTTATGTTTTGATAACACATACAGTGCATTCGGAAAGTATTCAGACCCCTGGACTTTTTCCACTTTGTTACATTACAGCCTTATTCTAAAATTGATCAAATAAAAATCTACACACAATACCCCATAATGACAAAGCAAAAAGTTTAGCAAATTTATATTTTAAAACCCCAAAAATGTATACCTTATTTACATAAGTGTTCAGACCCTTTGCTATGAGACTCGAAATTGAGCTCAGATTGATCATCACTGAGATATTTCTACAACTTGGAGTCCACCTGTGGTAAATTCAATTGATTGGACATAAGGTCCCACATTTGATAATGCATGTCAGAGCATAAACCAAGCCATGAGGTCGAATGAAGTCTGTAGAGCTTCGAGACAGGATTGTGTCGAGTCACAGATCTGGGGAAGGTTACCAAACAATGTCTGTAGCATTGAAGGTCCAAGAACAAAGTTGTCTCCATTATTCTTACATGGAAGAAATTTGGACCCACCAAGACTCTTCCTAGAGCTGGCAGCACTGCCAAACTGAGCAATCGGGGGAGAAGGGCCTTGGTCAGGGGGGTGGTGACCCAATGGTCACTGACAGAGCTCCTCTGTGGAGATGGGAGAACCTTCCAGAAGGACCACCATCTCTGCAGCACTCCACCTGTCAGGGCTTTATGGTAGAGTGGCCAGACGGAAGCCACTCCTCAGTAAAAAGGCACATGACAGACAGCTTGGATTTGCCATAAGGCACCTAAAGGACTCTGACCATCAGAAATAAGATTCTCTGGTCTGATGAAACCAAGATTTAACTCTTTGGCCTGAATGTCAAGCATTACATCTGAAAGAAACCTGGCACCATCCCTACGGTGAAGCATGGTGGTGGCAGCATCATGCTGTGTGGATACATTTCAGCGGCAGGGATTGGGAGACCAATCAGGATCAAGGGAAAGATGAAAGGAGCAAAGTACAGAGAGATCCTTGATGAAAACCTGCTCCAGAGCGCTCAGAACCTCAGACTGGGGCAAAGGTTCACCTTCCAACAGGACAACGAGCCTAAGCACACAGCCAAGACAAGGCAGGAGTGGCTTCAGGACAACTCTGGATGTCCTTGAGTGGACCAGCCAGAGCCCAGACTTTTCTAGAGACCTGAAAATAGCAGAGGTAAGGGTCTGAATACTTATGTCAATTCTAAAAACCTGTTTATGCTTTGCCATTATGCGGTATTGTGTGTAGATTGATGAGGATAAGGCTGTAACGTAACAAAATGTTAATGGGTCTGAATCAGATGCACTGTAAATGGCGGGGAACATATGGAATGTGTGTGATTCATTGAGAAAGATAAAGAGCAAGATCTTAGTTTAAGACTGAGGAGAAAATACACATAGCCTGTGTATAATAGTATGCTGTAAATTCCAGGTCATGACTGTATCTCTAAGGAAATTAGGCTGCTTTAGAAAACCGCCATCTAACGTTCCTTTTCCTGTGTGGTTGATAAGGGACACCCAGCTGAGGCAAAAATAAATAAAATGCGCCTGTATCTTTCAAAACATAACATACGTAGGTCTGGGCCATGCGTCAGACATTTTTGAACGCAGTGACACAGGTACAGTCATGAACAGTGGTGAAACATCAACGCTGTAATACATGATAACAGCTGAACAGATTATAATACAGGAGGGGAAATGCTGTGATGTAAGCTGGGTGAATCACACCACTGAAATAGTTCTGTGCTTGAACACAGGCCAGAGTTTTTTTTTATATGAAATAAATCATGAGAAAAATCACAACCTTTCATTGCACTTGAAAAAGATCACTTTAGCAGGTCCAGGGGTTAAGAACATTATTAACCAATTGTACACATTCATCCAACTAAATGAACATATTAAATCTGACTTCTAACACATGGGAGTGTTAAAGAGCAGTTATGAACCAAATGAGCATATACACCACTCCAAAGGTGTGAGTAGAGCTCTCACTGCTGGTTAAATGAATGATAAATAATCTAGGAGTTAAATAGACTAGTATGAGCATCCAGGGTATCACTGAGAGAGGATATTAGAGTTTAACCCAACTTTTTCAGAAGGCACACAGAGCAGTATAAGTAGGGCCAGGAATTTGTCCTGAAGAAGTAACCTCTCATGGCCCTAGTTATGGCTTCCTGCACCAGTTAAGTGGTCACAGAACCTCCTGACCCTAGGGAAAGGGCACAGCTGATACATAGTAGAAATAATATTTGTCTTTACCATATAGTCCTCCATTTTTTGCGTGCCAGTAAAGTTCTTCCACAGCCATAATGGTACAATATTTAGTGAGCAGCATAAAAGGGGTCTACACACATTAAAGAGACAGTAGATACGGAGCATAGCGCAGTAGTTGCAATGTCGTTTTTCCCGTCACAAAAAAGGCGGGAGCATTCGACACACTTTTGTGCAACTTGAAAACTGAGACGTGCCATATCATTCCTTACGGCGCCATGTTGTACCTTGATCTGATCTATAGGCTATACGTCAAAGTAGCATATTCGGCATTGATAACCAAATACATTCTCAACGACTGTTCAAACAATAGACCAAACATTGTAGCCTTATTAGAATCCCCCCCAAAAATGTATTTTGTTGAGAAGTAACTACTTCTAGACAGTAAAAACAACTGGTAGCCATATGCCTTTTCTCCGTGATATGACCACATTTAGATGTGATATGACCACATTAGATGTTTTGCTGACATAGGAGCGAATACACTGAAGCAGCATATCAAATTGGAATTATGTTATAGGTTACATTGGTGAGTAGGCTATAAGAATATTTGCCAGGGCAAATTGATAAATTGTATTATTTCACATAAGGGAAGATGT
Organism: Salvelinus fontinalis; assembly: GCF_029448725.1. NCBI lineage: Eukaryota > Metazoa > Chordata > Actinopteri > Salmoniformes > Salmonidae > Salvelinus > Salvelinus fontinalis. The sequence goes on from NC_074678.1 coordinate 32,632,244, forward strand.
GGGAAGCTAGGTTAGTGCTAGCAGAATAACCTACAGCCTACTAGCAGGCACAAAACGAGGAGATGTTAATCAAACCTAAACTTTCATTACATGTAGGCCTAGCTATTAATTAAATATGCAGTTGGTTCTCTTTCAAATTAGCTTAGTGAAGTTCAACGCGATTTCTCTTTGTCTACCTCAAAAGGGGGAGACTTGAGAAAAATCTCTGTTATTGCCCCCTTGAGAACGCTGCTATCTGGGAGACTAAAGATGCATGGACCGGCACGTAGATCTATGCAAGTGAAGCTTGTAGCAAGCTTAAGGCGTGAAGGTATTAGAGAGGTGAAGGCCTGAATACTAGGCCACTATGGAGGAAGGATGTCCATTAAGGAAGAGGATGCAACACATTACATGGGCTATTTCTCATTGACAGTTCAGGTGCTATCAGGCTAATAGAGGAAGGAGCATGGCCTAGGTTTTGATATGGAACCCAAACATTTTTTATTGTCCTTATAGAAATCTTAAGACTAATACTGCTGTTATTCATCAACTTATAGCTTAGTCTAGACACATTACATCCATATCATTGTATACAAAACTTTGGAATCCAATTACTTGTGTTACAAAGCAGAGACGCCCAAATTGGTTCTTGACCCCAGGGCTACCGCTAATGTAAATTCCATCCCTCGCTATACAATGGAGAGGAATCCCATTCATCCGTTCACCTCAGGAAGTTCTTCTAAAGCCATTTCTTACCTCTGACAGGAAGGTCTGTGCTGATTTCTGTGCGCCGACGTGCAGCAAATACTCGTACACATATAAAGCTAACCTGGAAAACAAAGAGAAAAGGGTCAATGTCGAGGCTCCATCCCCTCCTCCTCGCTCTGGAGAATCTCTCACCCTCTCCCGGGCTAGCAGGCAGCCTATCCAACTGGCGCTCAGGTGAAAAATGAATTTGTACTGGATCTCTCCTTACAGACCAGTGGGGTTAACCAGGAGAACGCAGGCTTTGTCGTAATAAAATACAATTGTGTTTTTGGTCAGACCTGTTGCATGTACACAGTATTAACATTTACAGTAGGAGCCAGAGACTTTCACAATGACAGCCAGATAACATGCGGACTCTAAGGAGAAGCCATTGGGAGGCTCTAGAAAATAAGAGCATCTGTGGTTTACGGAGCTCCTCCTTTAACATGGATGCTGAGGAAAACAAGAGGAAAGCAGAGACAGCCAAGCGTGGGTCGGTGTCACATTATCTGACAACCCACTACCTTGTGCATTTTTGGTATCATTATGACTGTCATTTAGACGCCTGTGCTGGCAATTACTGTGCTCCCTGTGCTCCTGGACTAGTGATGAACCCACACTCTACTAAGAGGGAAAGGGCCTCCCGAGTGGCGCAGCGGTCTAAGGCACTGCAGAGCTTGAGGTGTTACTACAGATCCAGGTTCGATCCCGGGCTGTGTCGCAGCCGGGAGACCTATGAGGCGACGCACAATTGGCCCAGCGTCGTCCGGGTTAGTGGAGGGTTTGGCCGGCCGGGATGTCGTTGTCCCATCGTGCTCTAGCGACTCCTGTGGCGGGCCGGGCGCATGCACGCTGACACGATCGCCAGTTGTACGGTGTTTCCTCTGACACATTGGTGCGACTGGCTTCTGGGTTAAGCGAGCAGTGTGTCAAGAAGCAGTGCAGCTTGGCAGGGTTGTTTTTCGGGGGACGCAAAGTCTCTTGACCTTCGCCTCTCCCAAGTCCGTATGGGAGTTGCAGCAATGAGACAAGACTAACTACCAATTGGATAACAAAATTGTGAAGAAAAAAACCGAAAGAAAAGTCAGTTTGGTTAAATCTGTCTCAGAAACACTTGTGCTGGATGTTGAACCAAGCACAAGGGATATCGACTCAAAGTAATCATTCATTTGATATGCCAGCTTTATACAAGGGAAGCATTTCTTCCACAGACTGCAAAAAAACAGTTTTGACTAACGTTAGACATTAGTTAAAGGGGACACCTATCTTCTTAATTATTTCTCAGTGTTACATCAGACGTATTAATTTCACTGCTCATTTCAGTAATCTAGTGTAAACAAATGGTTCTGGACACAACGAACACAATCATGGCCACAGTGTTTTATCTGGTCTGTCTGTTTTATGGCTGTGGATTTGTTATGCTGGAGTGACTGCTTACAGCAGGGGTGTCGAGGTCCAGAGTCGCACTTAATTATAAATCCTCTATCCACAGCTTTGTACATTTTCTTTTACACTTTATTTGGGTAGTCCTTCTGTAGATGCTCTACAGATGGTCATACTATTAACCAACTATCTGTTGATAAGCAACTGCTTGCTAAGGTTACGGTTAGGTTTAGAGTAAGGGTTAGGGTACGGGTTAAGGTTAGGGCAACGGTTAAGTTTAGGGTTAGTAGATAGTTAGTTGAAATGTTACCGATAGTCTGTGTAGAGCATCGGATCCGGCCCACGGGCCGTATGCTTGACACCCCTTGCTTAGAGGGTAGGTCAAGGGTGATGGTAGAAGAGAAGGATGGGCAGAACAATGGGTAATGGCATGATATTCAAATGAATGACACGGTGGAGCAAACCGCTGGCTGCAATATTTCCATACGCATCTCATGATAGAGGGGAGTGTCACCACGCGACACTACCTGGTAACACTGAAAATGCTTTGTGGCGTTTGTAATCACGTCTCAACTGAGTTTAATTCAAACCAGCCAGTGAGAACTGAGCACTGAGAATGTGCTCTGAAAGAACTTAAATGAAACCAGTCAAAAAACGAAGCGCTCCTTTAACCAGGAAGTACCTGTGCTCTCCCAGTCTGAAAACTTGTCAGGTTCCTGGTACAGAGGGGAGGCGGCTGGTGTAAAATGTAAGAAGACTACCTCATGGCTGTTTGTAATACCCAGCGGCATGCGTGGACTTCTATAAGCTGGTCCACACTGAACTGGATCGAACAGAAATTCCCATGAGTACCCTGATGAAATTTTCATGGCTACACTGGTATGATCTGAGGGGTTCTGTGCCCTGGTGATGGGCACCTGCCCCTGTTCTAATGCATTATTTAAAAACACTCATTCAATCCTGGCTTCGGGGGACACCTTTTGTTGCACTGTCAGTAGCACTGAGTGTAACTCCGCCAAGGGAAGAGGGTTGTGGAGACTCTCCCTGCGCAGGTAGAGATGGCGTCAGCAGAGGGAAGGAGATCGAGAGAGGGAACTTGCTAGGCGTTAAGACAACTGTGTGATGGTGTGATGAGAGAAGGGAGATCTACAGGATAATGACCATAGTGGAGACACTAGGGCCACACATGACAGGAGACAGACAGAGCACTGACACCAAGCACAAGGCATACGTTCATACAAAAACCTTCACTGAAACGAGACTCCATCTGACACACACAAGCTCCATGTCCTCTGACCTCCCAAAGGGAACATCTCCATAATAATATATTTACAACCCCTGAGTACCAAGAGTGGTGCTGGGTCATCTTCTCTGTCATTTTTAGTGATGTCTCAGGTGCCCCCAAAAAAATCTCAACATCCTTATCCATTGCTCTGCTGGTCCAGTCCACCCCTCTAAGCCACTGCTCTCTTCCGTGCCAGACTCCAGCTAAAGAGCTCTGAGGCCACTGAAACCCCATCATCATAGATAATGGTCATACAAATTACATGCTGTGGAAAGGTTAGGAGACAAGAGACCAGTAGACTTCTCTCAGTTAGAGAACTACTGTTGAGTGGGTGGTTTAGTTTGATCCTCTCTGTAGTGACTAACGTTAGAGGCAGGGACAGGGAGGCAGTCAGCAGCCCCTGCTCCACAGTCAGCCCAGAGTTTTACACGGTGTCCACACTTCAAAGGGAGATCTTCCACCTCATCCAAGGTACACTCCTGACATCCCACCCCAGGCTATCAGACTATGCTCCCGCAAGACATGAAAGCACCTCTGCCAAGTTTAGCCAGCTAAAGCACAGACAGTTAGCAAATTAACTTTCCTGTCTTGATGTAAATAATTCAGCAGCGAGAGCATGGGCTTGGTTAGATAAGGTATGCATGGGCTTGGTTAGATAAGGTATGCATGAGAAGTGATGGAGAAGGGAGTTGGGGTGAATGCAAGATAGTAATTGTATCAGTTTTCATAATGCCCTTTTAGTTTTTTCCTTGTTTCACAAAAGCCTAGGCCTAGAGGAATTAAGATCATGATCGCAAGTTGATGAGTACTGACATGTCTTGTAAGCAAAGGAGGATGCATAGATTAAAAGGACACCTCTGGAAGCATTTCATTCTCCAAGTGTTAGGCTACCTGTTTATGAGATGAAACTAAGATTAAATTAACATTTTTACACTGCCGGCCATTTTTTGCAGACACAAAACAGTGACAAAAGACTGTACACACGCATGGCTTAAACCAGCCATGGGTTAATCCACACACACACACTTCAGCTTAATAAACGTAAAAATTGATTCCCATTGCCAAAGTCATCTCTGTCTCTTTACCAGGAGCTAGCCTCGAGCTAAATTGACTCCACAATTATGGACATGCTCCGCTTGAAAGGACGCCATTGTATTCTAACCTGAGAGTCTTCATTTTGGGGAAATTGATTCATTTCAACAAAAGTTTGATTCTATGAGAAAGATAGAATAGCATCAGGATACCAAGCAGACATGGTTTATAAATGGAATAAGCAGCTAATAGATATTGTTATCAGTTAATAATGAATATGTACTACTAGTGTACTGAAATAACAGTGATTTGGACTACTCCACACTGTCTATACTTAATAAATTAGCTACATAAGACTTAAACAAAGGTATCATGTCACTATAACATTAATATAATGTGTGGGCTAGTGTAATCAACAGAATACACTTAGACTTTGTGAGTTTGTCTGTGCCGTGACCAACCTGATTACTGACTTCATGCACGTAGCCTCAATATTTATACTGTCTCACTTATTTAAAAAGTGAGAAAGCTAACAAATATGTGCGGATGCATCAATGCACCAAATTAATTGACTGTTGACACCTCTGAATATGAGCATATTCATTCAAAGCAAACCAGAGAAAATCAGAGGTTCGTCACAAAATAGTGGCATGTTTCTGCATACGTGAGTACGTGGTTCTTAAAATGTCTTTCTCAAAAGTCCAAAATGCATATGGCAGGGCCATCTGTGTGCTAGCAAAACCATGCATTCAGACCTCAAGAACTCTATTAAACTCCATGCGAATATAGGGGAGGGTGGGGATGTAAAGAAACACATTCAAATCAAACACTTTATTCAAGATATTCAATTATCCTCTGAATATTATAGAAATGTCTTATAGGCCTAACCTATATGTATAGAGTATGCATTGCCTTAAATGTAAAGACTACAATGTGTGACTGGGTCACGCACGACCGACTACTGTATCATGATAAGAAACATTCAATTTGATGAATTCCATGGAAGGGCCCTGTGATAGCGGGTTCCTCAGCACATTTCAATGACGTTGTAATTAACAAACAATAAGGTCATATTAATGTTGGAGCCTCTGTTTCAACCCTGTGGAAATCAAATTAAATCAAGTGCAGAAAGAGTGAGTGTGATGGAATTAATTCCTCTCGTCACAAGGGCACGAGTTCTTGTTCTAAATTTTTCCACAGGCATCTGACGCTTCTCCTCAAGGACAGGTAAACAAACAAACATCTCTTCCATTCTTTACATCTCTCTTGAACTCTAGGTTGAGCATTTCCTTGAATGACACAGTCATCAGATTAAAATCTTAGTGATTTCGTAGAATTTTTTGAGAAAAAAAAAGTTACCAAGCTCAGGTTCAGTCTTTATTCTTCTAGATTCCTCCAAGGTTTTGATAGGCCATTATACCCTCCCCATTCTTGGTGCACTTTTATAACTTCTATCTGCTCTATCAGTGGTTCTGTACTAGATACCTTTACTCTACGGTCTCCCCTCTGCTGTACCTAAACCAGCAAGTATTCTACACATGTTGGTGAGAAATGGACGACCTCCACATGCACAGAGAGAGAGACCATATAGTTCTTTCATTTCAATTTCCAAATTAAGTAGGAGTTAATCTAACAAGACTTCAGACAACATGGGTAGCGTCCTGACTAACCATAGCGTAAAGAGAAACATGCGTTTGCCTCATGGTGCATGGCAGAGTCATTAGTTAGGTGAGAAGGTAAGTGCATCCTCACTCTGGCCATCACCTGCTCACCGGACTCTAAGAACACACAGAGACAGAACTCACACATGCAGAGGATGGTGCCAGGGGGTTCACTGCTTAAACTGATGCCAATCAATCAAATAACTTCATTTTTCTTGTGAATGAAACTTCTTGTGTGGAATGGTACATACAACAAGACAAAGGACATACGGGACAACTGTATCTTAATTTAACTTCAAGGTAAAACTTAAAGGGATGGGGTGGAGGGAATATTGTTCTACTGTCACAACTACTGTATGTCTTTGTATTACTAGGTGAGGAAATATTCTGTCAACACTACATTTTAAGAGCACTTGTGTCTAAGGGATCTGCCTTTGATTGTAAACAAATAAGATGCATATGTAGGAATCCACAAGTTTTTAAAAGGATTCCATATAATAAAATCAGGTAATATCTGGGCATCCCATGCCCATTCAAAATGCATTATTCTTGCTGTATTGGTACATGAACCACATGGAATTGTTTTCAGTTAGGATTCATACTCCCTCAGCACACAATGCTGCCTCCGTTTGTCAATACACAGGAAAGATTTTCTCTAACGGAGAGAATATGCCATTTACTTCACACATTCGGGTGAAATTTGGGTGAAATTAAGACACAGAACTGAAGCCAACAAGTAATACTTATCATGATGATCCCACACAGTCAGCAATAGGATGAATGCACCTTAGGCAAGTAAGTTTAAATATTTTTCAATGAAAACTAACTACATAATATCATTCTAACATCTGGCTGAGCAGCAAACGCTCCAAAAGTTTGAAAATTGGTCATTTTTAAGAAGTGTTTATTCATACATGAGAAAAAAAGCAACATGCATAGCTATCCAGCTGCCTTGATCTAATCGTATGCACAGTATTCACTGTGATCTTGGGACAAGAAACTCTGTTCATAATTGTGTGTCAGTCATCGGTTACACCGTCTGTGAAAGGTAAATATGTAACAAAGTGTTTCTCATATCACAACCTTCTTGGAATCATGCTGTGCCATGAAGAAAGCGGTGCTACTCTTATCAGAATCCCTACACAATAGTTTGTGTAGCATAGAAAGCAACAAAGTACATAAGATGTAGCCTTCATGTAAAGCACTGGATTAAATCAGAGTATCCATTTATGATCAAAATCGTTCATCTGACATCTTAAAAGTTGTGGCAGTATCTCTGCTTACCCCTAAAGAGGATAAAAGATTCGTTTGAACTCTGATATAGCAGTTATTAATATTCAAAGCATCATAAATGAAACAAAATATTTCATCGAAAGGATTGAGATAATTTTTTTCATAAGTGTTAGTCCAAGGTTTTTAAAACATGTATCAGTTCGATATAATCTAAAAATGTTACAGTAACACTCCAACATAGATGATACATTGCTTATACCATGCCTAAAAAAAGTTTACGTATGTATAAACTTCCTTTACCATGGAGTGGAGTTTAGTCCGGTAATGTAGGTATAACTAATGACAAGTACAAGTTTAATTTAACAGACAAGACAAAGTCCTCGTCATTTCCTCATGTGGGATGTCCTGCACAAGTCCTTAATAAACACGAATATGGTAAGAAAACATGTAACATAGACGTCTAGAAGATATCTAGTAGACCTTCTGTACGGGTCGATTGCATTTTGAAAAGTCCCTCGTAACACGTCTCAAAACTTTACACATTCAAACAATGTGAGAGTCAGCGTCAATGCAACTCCATCTAGAAAGGCATCAGACATATTCCATATTTTAAAATAGAATCTCAAGAAGAAAATATTTTTTCGCAGTAGCAATTCTGTACTTCATGCAATCGCTTCATGCGCGCGACATTATATCTTTAAATTACAGAAAGGGACACATTTGGAACCCCAAATGAAACATAGCTACAAAAGACTGAACAACTCTTCCGTGCGTTGCGTTCACAACGTGCGAAAATTTCGTAATAAATATCATCTAAAAGAACGAGAAAGTGCAACGAACAAGGAAAAAAGTTAAAGAGACGTGCCACGGCAGGGGTAAACAACACTCAGGAAAGCGAGCGAGTACTGTACACACCTTTAAATTATGGTAGCTATAGTTTAGAAAGTTGGAGCTTCCTTTTAACCATGTAAAACTCTTAAATGGTGCATAATTCACTTACTTTTCTCTCGCTTGACTATCGGAAGGGACGACAGCTCCTTTACCTTTGGCGTACATGCTGGATTCTGTTTTAAGACTTTTACCCCTCTCAACACCTGTCAAAGAAAGCAGCCAGGAAAACGTTCTATCTCCATAGCTACCCCTTTAGTGTTTTTCCTCCCCCCTCCTTTTTTTTTTTTTTTTTTTTTTACATCTCCAACATTGGCCACAAATCAGGCACAGTTTCTATTGGGGGGACTTGAAACAGACCGCTGGTGGATTTTTTTTCCCCTCTTAACCGCTGTTCGAGAATGTATTCTTACTCCCTCCGCTATGGAATGGTAGGGGCTTCTTAAAGGAGAACGCACACTCTTCTTGTTTACTGACCTCAGAAACATGTAAGAGATTGAGATATGAAAAACAGACTAACGGAAGCCCTCAGTTTAAGGCCTTCGTACTTGTTTGAATATAAATGTTCAAAATGGCAATTTTGTCTGACCATGATACAAAAAGTATTTACTTTATAGATGTCTCTTTTTTCTACCAGGTTACAATGAATGGACTGAACTGAATAATGTACCCATTAGAGAGCTCTCAGCATTACAATTCTGACTGGGGAAAAAGGAGACTACTATGGGTAACATACGTAAGACATGTACCATCATAATCAATACAAATAAATGTCTAGGTTTCGCAATGAATAACTACGATTCAGAAGAGAACATGTCTAAGAAAACTGGGTAGGCTATAGCAAGCTTTATTTTGAGAGGTCACTCACTCAGACCTATGCAGACTTCTTAAATGTTCAGTCCCTGAAAGAGAAACAAATGGATTGTGCTCACTAACTGGGAGAGTACATGAGCTTTGTGTACTACATTTCACTGTCAGCTGATGGTTTACATTTCTCAGATCATACATTCAAAAGGGCTCTACTGGATTGACCAAAGGCTCAAGCCCATTTTCGCTGCACTCCAACGTTGACTTAATTTACTGAGCAGTCCTGGGGAGGTGAGGGGCTGGACAAATACATTTCACGGTAGCTAATTGAATTATACAAATAGCCAAACTGACCATTGTGTGAAAGGCTACTGCCAGCATTAAAACATATGAAATAACAAATCAGTATCCACAAAATGTATCAGATTAAGTATTATGCATCACAACTGAGTCACAGATTTGTAATATATTTTACTGAGGATGTAAATATGCCTGTTGTTGGGCATATTAGATTTCTCCATTGTGTAAAAGCATTCTTTTCCTATTGAGATGCATTACATAGAATATTGTAAAATGTCTCTTTAAGAACATCACGTGTATGATGACATGCAAGAGATCAGACATTCATTAATTGCTATGATCATTGATCTTCTGAAGAAGCTATTCCTTTTCCTTTCTTTCTGTGCCCCCAAATGTTCGGATACAGCCTACTAGCAAAGATTGTATAGTATGAAGATGCCTAGAAATTGCTTCTCCAAAAGAAATCCCTGATCACGCTTGTAGACGATGTCATGGCGACGTTGGTTAGCTAAGCTCATGCCAGAAACATGTCATCGGTCTCTAGATCGTCTCGCGCCAAACTGCGCATGTGTAGGCCATCAAATCAAAGGCACTTCTTTGATATAAAGTTGTTTTTGACAAAAATGAAAACGTGTCAGTTTGTTACTTTCACTAAGTTGGAGTAATAACATGTACAGCTACTTTAGGCATTGACTCAAATCTAGATGTGCCTTTAAATCTCGAGAAAATGAACAACTAAGGAAGAATTTTTCACTTCTCCCATTGACTTTCCAAACCTCTGTCTGGTCTGTCGAGTCTGCTTCGAGAAGCGTTCCCAGATGTTTCGAGCTGTTGGTATTCTGGGTTTAGAAACTCCATACTTCTAGCAAAGTTAGCAGGTTGTTAGCTAGCTAGGTAACATGACTGAACAAAAAGTAAACAAATGGCCCGCAAGTTGTTTTAAAACAGCCCTTTTAAACAGGTTAATACTCGCAAGGCCGCGTGACCAGACAGAATACCCAGACGCATCCTCAGAGCATGCGCAGACCAGCTGACAAGCATCTTCATTGACATTTTAAACCTCTCCTTGTCCCAGTCTGCAATCACAACATGTTTCAAGCTGACCACACTTGTTCGTTTTCCCAATAACTCTTAAGGTAACCTGCCTAAATGATAATAGCCCTATAGCATCCACATCTGAAATTATGAAGTGCAATTGAACGTCATGGTTAAGGGCATGTAAGTAATCATTTCACGGTAAGGTCTACACCTGTTGTATTCGGTTCATGTGACAAATACAATTTGATTTGATTTGACATCAACAACATCATCCCAGATACCCTGGACCCACTCTAATTTGGATACTGCCTTGCATAGGAACCCTGGGACTGAACACCTCCCTCTGCAACTGAGTCCTGGACTTCCTAATGGGCAGATCCCAGGTGGTGAACGTAGGCAACAGCATCTCCGCCACACTGACCCTCAACAAGGGCCCCCCCCCCCAGGGGTGTGTGCTTAGTCCCCTCCTGTACTCCCTGTTCACCCATGACTGTGTGGCCACGCACGACTCCAACACCATCAAGTTTGCTGATGACACAACGTTGGTAGGCCTGAACACCGACAGCGACGATACAATCTACAGGAAGGAGGTCAGAGATCTGTCAGTGTGATGCCGGGACAACAATCTCTTCCTCAATGTCAGAAAGAACAAGGAGCTGATCGTGGACTACAGGAAACAGGGTGTGGGGTGGGGGGGGGGGGGGGGGGGCACGATCCCTGAAGACATTTGGCATAGGCCCTCAGATCCTCACCAATCCATCACAGCCTGGTATGGCAACTGCACCGCCCTCGACCGCAAGAGTGTGGTGCGGATGGCCCAGTGCATCATTGGAGTCGAGTTCCCAGCCGTCCAGGACATTTATACCAGGTGGTGTCTGAGGAAGGCCTGAAAAATTGCCAAAGACTTCAGCCACACCAGCCATGGACTGTTCTCTCTGTATGTGGTTGTGTGACGCCACACACACAACCACATACCCACACACCTACACACACACCATCACACGTACACAATCACATATACAGTAAATGCTGCTGCTACAATGATTATTATTATTATCATTATTTATCCTGCTGCTCAGTCACTTTTACCCTTGCCCACGTGTACATACAGTGGCTTGCGAAAGTATTCACCCCCCTTGGCATTTTCTCTATTTTGTTGCCTTATAACCTGGAATTAAAATTGACTTTGGGGGGTTTGTATCATTTGATTTATACAAATGTCTACCACTTTGAAGATGCAAAATATTTTGTATTGTGAAACAAACAAGAAATAAGACAAAAAAAACTGAAAACTTGAGCTACTATTCACCCCCCCAAAGTCAATACTTTGTAGAGCCACCTTTTGCAGCAATTACAGTTGCAAGTCTCTTGGGGTATGTCTATATAAGCTTGGCACATCTAGCCACTGGGATTTTTGACCATTCTTCAAGGCAAAACTGCTCCAGCTCCTTCAAGTTGGATGGGTTCCGCTGGTGTACAGCAATATTTAAGTCATACCACAGATTCTCAATTGGATTGAGGTCTGGGCTTTGACTAGGCCATTCCTTGACATTTAAATATTTCCCCTTTAACCACTTGAGTGTTGCTTTGGCAGTATGCTTAGGGTCATTGTCTTGCTGGAAGGTGAACCTCCGTCCAAGTCTCAAATCTCTGGAAGACTGAAACAGGTTTCCCTCAATAATTTCCATGTATTTAGTGCCATCCATCATTCCTTCAATTCTGACCAGTTTCCCAGTCCCTGCCGATGAAAAACATCTCCACAGCATGATGCTGCCACCACCATGCTTCACTGTGGGGATGGTGTTCTCGGGGTGATGAGAGGTGTTGGGTTTGCGCCAGACATAGGGTTTTCCTTGATGGCCAAAAAGCTCAATTTTAGTCTCATCTGACCAGAGTACCTTCTTCCATATGTTTGGGGAGTCTCCCACATGCCTTTTGGCGAACACCAAACGTGTTTGCTTATTTTTTTCTTTAAGCAATGGCTTTTTTCTGGCCACTCTTCTGTAAATCCCAGCTCTGTGGAGTGTACGGCTTAAAGTGGTCCTATGGATATATACTCCAATCTCTGCTGTGGAGCTTTGCAGATCCTTCATGGTTATCTTTGGTCTCTTTGTTGCCTCTCTGATTAATGCCCTCCTTGCCTGATCTGTTAGTTTAGGTTGGCGCCCCTCTCTTGGCAGGTTTGTTATAATGCCATATTCTTTCAATTTTTTTATAATGGATTTAATGGTGCTCCGTGGAATGTTCAAAGTTTTGGATATTTTTTTATAACCCAACCCTGATCTGTACTTCTCCACAACTTTATCCCTGGCCTGTTTGGAGAGCTTCTTGGTCTTCATGGTGCCGCTTGCTTGGTGGTGCCCCTTGCTTAGTGGTGTTGCAGACTCTGGGGCCTTTCAGAACAGGTGTCAATATACTGTGATCATGTGACACTTAGATTGCACACAGGTGGACTTTATTTAACTAATTATGTGACTTCTGAAGGTAATTGGTTGCACCAGATCTTATTTAGGGGCTTCATAGCAAAGGGGGTGAATACATATGCACGCACCAATTTAAAAAAAAAAAAAAATCGCATTTTTTTGAAACAAGTCATTTTTTAAATTTCACTTCACCAATTTGGACCATTTTGTGTATGTCCATTACATGACATCCAAATAAAAATCAATTTAAATTACAGGTTGAAATGCAACAAAATAGGAAAAACACCAAGGGGAATACTTTTGCAAGGCACTATATGAATACTTTTGCAAGGCACTATATCTACCCCTTCTCCAGCTGTATCCCTGCACATTGATGATACTGGTTCTGACCTTGTATATAGTGTACATAGTCTACCACAGTATGAGTCATAATACCCATAAACCTAGCGGTCAAACACGGAAATGGTGCCAATCGATTTTCCACCATTCATTTTATCCATTGGAGATTTTAGAGACACTTAAAATAAGGGCTGTGTTTCGTGTAGGCTTAGCCTGGTGTGACGTTTTGATAACCGTGTAAATCTCTCTCGGACAAGGTGACTTTAATCAATATATTTGCTTGTATTTACCCCCCCAAAATGAAATGCTAATTAGCTGCTGATGTGGCTATCATAAATAACAACAAATGTCTGTCTCAAGCTTCCCGTCACTCCTCAGCCATGATGATCTGGACGATACTGCCGAATCGAGGCAAAGGTAAGAATCTCAGGAATAACTATCTACTGTTCCCCGGGCACCGAAGACGTGGATGTCGATTAAGGCAGCCCCCTGCACATCTCTGATTCAGAGGGGTTGGGTTAAATGCGCAAGACATATTTCAGTTGAAGGTATTCAGTTGTACAACTGACTAGGTATCCCCCTTTCCCTTTAATGTTAGCTACATTTTGTAATTAATACATTTGCAAAAGTTGTTTAAATGGACAATTCTGTGAGCTCTCTGGGAAAGATTTGAATTGAAAAGGCCTGTTATCTACCTAGCTAGCTCATTTCTAGCTAGTTAGCAACATTAGTCTAGCTAGATTAGCCGTCTATTTGTCTAGGCATTGAAATGCCAGAGAAAATTCATAACAATTATTTTAGCTTTCTTTGGCTTTTATAAACTAGTTAACTAGCTAGCTAACTTAGATGGTGAATGTTTGGGCCCCCGAGTGGTGCAGTGGTATAACTTCTTATGGCTGCAGGGGCAGTATTGAGTAGCTTGGATGAAAAGGTGCCCAGAGGTGCCCAGAGTAAACTGCCTGCTCCTCAGTCCCAGTTGCTAATATATGCATATTATTATTAATAATGTTTCTAAAACTTTTCTAAAACTGTTTCTAAAACTGTTTGAATGATGTCTGTGAGTATAACATAACTCATATGGCAGGCAAAAACCTGAGAAAAAATCCAACCAAGAAGTGGGAAATCTGAGGTTTGTGGGTTTTCAACTCATCGCCTATCGAATACACAGTGGGATATGGGTCAGTTTGCACTTCCTACGGCTTCCACTAGATGTCAACAGTCTTTAGAACCTTGTCTGATGCTTCTACTGTGAAGTGGGTCCGAAGGAGACGGGAATGAGTAAGGTCTGCCATGAGCTGATCATGCTCTGACCATGCACGTTCACATGAGAGGGAGCCCTGTTCCATCGCACTTCTGAAGACAATGGAATTCTCCGGTTGGAACATTATTGAAGATTTATGTTAAAAACATCCTAAAGATTGATTCAAATCAAAAATCAAATCAAATCAAATTTTATTTGTCACATACACATGGTTAGCAGAAGTTAATGCGAGTGTAGCGAAATGTTTGTGCTTCTAGTTCCGACAATGCAGTAATAACCAACGAGTAATCTAACCTAACAATTCCACAACTACTACTTTATACACACAAGTGTAAAGGGATAAAGAACATGTACATAAAGATATATGAATGAGTGATGGTACAGAACAGCATAGGCAAGATGCAGTAGATGGTATCGAGTACAGTATATACATATGAGATCAGTAGTGTAGGGTATGTAAACATAAAAGTGGCATAGTTTAAAGTGGCTAGTGATACATGTATTACATAAAGATGGCAAAATGCAGAAGATGATATAGAGTACAGTATATACATATACATTATATTAAGTGGCATTGTTTAAAGTGGCTAGTAATACATTTTTTATCAATTTCCATCAATTCCATTATTAAAGTGAGCTGGAGTTGAGTCAGTATGTTGGCAGCAGCCACTCAATGTTAGTGGTGGCTGTTTAACAGTCTGATGGCCTTGAGATAGAAGCTGTTTTTCAGTCTCTCTGTCCCTGCTTTGATGCACCTGTACTGGCCTCGTCTTCTGGATGATAGCGGAGTGAATAGGCAGTGGCTCGAGTGGTTGTTGTCCTTGATGATCTTTATGGCCTTCCTGTGACATCGGGTGGTGTAGGTGTCCTGGAGGGCAGGTAGTTTGGCCCCAGTGATGCGTTGTGCAGACCTCACTACCCTCTGGAGAGCCTTGCGGTTGTGGGCGGAGCAGTTGCCGTACCAGGCGAGGATACAGCCCGACAGGATGCTCTCGATTGTGCATCTATAGAAGATTGTGAGTGCTTTTGGTGACAAGCCAAATTTCTTCAGCCTCCTGAGGTTGAAGAGGCGCTGCTGCGCCTTCTTCACAACGCTGTCTGTGTGTGTGGACCAATTCAGTTTGTCCGTGATGTGTACGCCGAGGAACTTAAAACTTACTACCCTCTCCACTACTGTCCCGTCAATGTGGATAGGGGGGTGCTCCTTCTGCTGTTTCCTGAAATCCACAATCATCTCCTTTGTTTTGTTGACGTTGAGTGTGAGGTTATTTTCCTGACACCACACTCCGAGGGCCCTCACCTCCTCCCTGTAGGCCGTCTCGTCGTTGTTGGTAATCAAGTCTACCACTGTAGTGGCATCCGCAAACTTGATGATTGAGTTGGAGGCGTGCATGACCACGCAGTCGTGGGTGAACAGGGAGTACAGGAGAGGGCTCAGAATGCACCCTTGTGGGGCCCCAGTGTTGAGAATCAGCGGGGTGGAGATGTTGTTACCTACTCTCAACACCTGGGGGCGGCCCGTCAGGAAGTCCAGTACCCAGTTGCACAGGGCGGGGTCGAGACCCAGGGTATCGAGCTTGATGACGAGTTTGGAGGGTACTATGGTGTTAAATGCTGAGCTGTAGTCGATGAACAGCATTCTCACATAGGTATTCCTCTTGTCCAGATGGGTTAGGGCAGTGTGCAGTGTGGTTGCGATTGCGTCGTCTGTGGACCTTTTGGGGCGGTAAGCAAATTGGAGTGGGTCTAGGGTGTCAGGTAGGATGGAGGTGATATGGTCCTTGACTAGTCTCTCAAAGCACTTCATGATGACGGAAGTGAGTGCTACGGGGCGGTAGTCATTTAGCTCAGTTACGTTAGCTTTCTTGGGAACAGGAACAATGGTGGCCCTCTTGAAGCATGTGGGAACAGCAGACTGGGATAAGGATTGATTGAATATGTCCGTAAACACACAAGCCAGCTGGTCTGCGCATGCTCTGAGGACACGGCTGGTGATGCCGTCTGGGCCTGCAGTTTCTACTGACTGTTATGGAACTTTTTGACAATTCGTCAGCTTTTAGTGAACGCGCTTCGTGACTTTGGATTTGTTTACCAAACATGCTAACAAAAGTAGCTATTTGGACATAAATGATGGACATTACCGAACAATACAAACATTTCTTGTGGAAGTGGGAGTCCTGGGAGTGCATTCCAACGAAGATCAGCAAAGGTAAGTGAAGATTTATAATGCTATTTAGGACTTTTGTTGACTCCACAATTTGGCGGGTAACTGTATGGCTTCCTTTTGTGGCTGAACGCTGTTCTCAGATTATTTAATATTGTGCTTTTGCCATAAAGCTTTTTTGAAATCTGACACAGTGGTTGCATTAAGAACAAGTTTATCTTTAATTCTATGTAAAACATGTATCTTTCGTCAACGTTTATGATGAGTATTTCTGTTATTTGATGTGGCTCTGCAATTTCTCCGGATATTTTGGGGGCATTTCTGAACATGGCGCCAATGTAAACGGAGGTTTTTGGATATAAATATGAACTTTATCGAACAAAACATATATGTATTGTGTAACATGAAGTCCTATGAGTGTCATCTGATGAAGATCATCAAAGGTTAGTGATTCATTTTGTCTCTATTTCTGCTTTTTGTGACCCCTGTCTTTTGCTGGAAAAATGGCTGTGTTTTTCTGTGATTTTGCGATGACTTAACATAATCGTTTGTGGTGCTTTCGCTGTAAAGCCTTTTTGAAATCGGACACTGTGGTGGGATTAACAAGAAGTGTATCTTTAAAATGTTGTGAAATACTTGTATGCTTGAGGAATTTTAATTATGAGATTTCTGTTGTTTGAATTTGGCGCCCTGCACTTTCATTGGCTATTGTCATATCGATCCCGTTAACAGGATTGCAGCCCTAAGAAGATAAGACACTGCATCTCAGTGCAAGAGGCGTCACTGCAGTACCTGGTTTGAATCCAGGTTGCATCACATCTGGCCGGGATTGGAAGTTCCATAGTGCAGCGCACAATTGGCCCAGCGTCGCCTGGGGTAGGCTGTCATTGTAAGTAAGAATTTGTTCTTAACTGACTCGCCTAGTTAAATAAAATGAAAATTGTTTGTGGGTGAGGGGGGGGGGGGGCTGCCTACTACATGTACTACTTGACTTGTAGCTCCCCTAGCTAGGTGTATTATTTCAGTCTGGCTTTTTGAGAGGTTTCAGAGATGGACTGATTATCATCCTCTCTTGAGTCAACAGTGTGCTTACTTTACTGCAGGAAAACATTTATATTTTTGCTTTTACCCTCTGGACAGCAGATCATTAGTATAGCTCGTAGGCAAGTTTATGTAACCTATTCAACCTGCTATGGTGGGTTTTAAATTAATTGGAATTCACACGTTTGTTTTTGAAGTAGAATTAAGGGGGTATTGATAAATAACGTGTGTGCCACTCTCAAGTTGAAGTTGAAGTTGTTGACTGATGCCATGGCGGCGGCTGCTAAGAAGAAGGGAGCATCTGCGAACCAGAAGTCTGCAGTCAAGGCAACACTGATCCACACCTGCCTTGTGTCTCGTGAGTAGTATTGGTTGGTACAGTATGTACCTTCAGGTTCCTTTCCATGTGTAGGCTATTGTACTGCCCTATGTGGTACAGTCTTTCATACCGTACAGTTGAAGTTAAAAGATTACATACACCTTAGCCAAATACATTTAACTCAGTTTTTCACAATTCCTGACATTTAATCCTGGTAAAAATTCCCTTTCTTAGGTCAGTTAGGATCACCACTTTATTTTAAGAATGTGAAATGTCAGAATAATAGTAGAGGGAATTATTTATTTCAGCTTTTATTTCTTTCATCACATTCCCAGTGGGACAGAAGTTTACATACACTCAATTAGTATTTGGTAACATTGCCTTTAAATTGTTTAACTTGGGTCAAACGTTTTGGGTAGCCTTCCACAAGCTTCCCACAATAAGTTGGGTGAATTATGGCCATTCCTCCTGACATAGCTGGTGTAACTGAGTCAGGTTTGTAGGCCTCCTTGCTTGCACATGCTTTTCAGTTCTGTCCACAAATTGTCTATAGGATTGAGGTCAGGGCTTTGTGATGGCCACTCCAATACCTTGACTCTGTTGTCCTTAAGCCATCTTGCCACAACTTTGGAAGTATGCTTGGTGTCATTGTCCATTTGGAAGACCCATTTGCGACCAAGATTTAACTTCTTGACTGATGTCTTGAGATGTTGCTTCAATAAATCTACATAATTTTCCTTCCTCAATATGCCATCTATTTTGTGAAGTGCACCAGTCCCTCCTGCAGCAAAGCACCCCCACCCCCCCCCGCCCAACATGATGCTGCCACCCCCGTGCTTCACGGTTGGGATGGTGTTCTTCGGCTTGCAAGCCTCCTCTTTTTTCCTCCAAACATAATGATGGTCATTATGGCCAAACAGTTCTATTTTTGTTTCATCAGACCAGAGGATATTTCTCCAAAAAGTACAATCTTTGTCCCCATGTGCAGTTGCAAACCATAGCCTGGCTTTTTTTATTGTGGTTTTGGCGCAGTGGCTTCTTCCTTGCTGAGCAGCCTTTCAGGTGACGTCGACATAGGACTCGTTTTTCTGTGGATATAGATACTTTTGTACCTGTTTCCTCCAGCATCTTCACACGCTCCTTTGCTGTTGTTCTGGGATTGATTTGCACTTTCGCACCAAAGTTCATCTCTAGGAGACAGAACGCGTCTCCTTCCTGAGCGGTATGACGGCTGTGTGGTCCCATTGTCTTTATACTTGTGTACTATTGTTTGTACAGATGAACGTGGTACCTTCAGGCGTTTGGAAATTGCTCCCAAGGATGAACCAGACTTGTGGAGCTATACAATTTTTTTGCTGAGGTCTTGGCTGATTTCTTTTGATTTTCCCATGATGTCAAGGAAAGAGGCCCTGAGTTTGAAGGTAGGCCTTGAAATACATCCACAGGTACACCTCCAATTGACTCAAATGATGTCAATTAGCCTATCAGAAGCTTCTAAAGCCATGGGATCATTTTCTGGAATTTTCCAAGCTGTTTAAAGGCACAGTCAACATAGGGTATGTAAACTTCTGACCCACTGGAATTGTGATACAGTGAATTATTGTCACGCCCTGACCGTAGAGATCCTTTTTATGTCTCTATTTTTGTTGGTCAGGGCGTGAGTTTAGGTGGGCATTCTATGTCTGGTGTTCTATGTTGTCTATTTCTTTGTGTTTGGCCGTGTGTGTGGTTCTCAATCAGAGGCAGCTGTCTATCGTTGTCTCTGATTGAGAACCATATTTAGGTAGTCTGTTTTCCCACTTTGAGTTGTGGGTGATTATTTTCTGTGTAGTGTTTTTCGTCACCTTACAGAACTGTTCGTTTGTCGTGTTGTTGTTTTGTTAGTGTTCATATTTATTAAAATAACGTATTATGAATACTTACCACGCTGCACCTTGGTCATCTTCTCCTTCTCCCGACGACGTTCATTACAATTATAAGTGAAATAATATGTCTGTAAACAATTGTTGGAAAATTACTTGTGTCATGCACAAAGTAGATGTCCTAACCGACTTGCCAAAACTATAGTTTGTTTTAACAAGAAATTTGTGAAGTGGTTGAAAAACAAGTTTTAATGACTCCAACCTAACTGTATGTAAACTTCCGACTTCAACTGTAATTGTAGTAGCTTGTTGCATTGTATTGCTTAGTTTATCAATTGTGTCAACTTGAATTAAATCTAAGCCACAGACTGTTAACTTCCTCCATTTTGTACTTGGCCTTCATAGATGCATTCAAGCAGAAAGCATCCCAAGTCTACAACGGTCCCAGTACTGGTTGATGTTCAGGCCTAAGGGACCCCACACACTCAAATGGGCCTACAACCGGGGTAAGATTCTTCCATCATTCATACACAGTAGACATAGTGTAAACCACCATTTCGTCAACAAAATGTTGTCCTTAATGCTTAAATTGTGTTTGTGGAAATGCTGTCTTTAATGTTGTGATTCAGACACACCATGATGACCACGATTTGAATGATGCAATTGAGACGGAATGACGTGAGGGACCCTGAGTACGACTGGACATGGACCGGATATTTGTGACAACGACCTAGAAGGGGTGCAGAAACACTTTATGTTTAATCCATGGCCAACCATCTCTCAAGGTACCCCTTATTCCACACTACGTATTTAATAGTCCCTCAACTTTGGACACTTTGGAACTCTCCATCTTAGCTCTGTAAACCCTCCTTCACCCATTTTCCATATGCTGCTTCCTTCACTTGTTCTTCTCCTGATTGGATAACATCTAGACTCAGGAACACATTTAAAAATGTTGTGTTGTACTGTTCTTGCTACCTTTTTTTCACCTGTGTAACGCAGTCCTTTTATATTAAACCTACCTTACACATCCAGTTGTTTCTCCATTTGTAACTCACCCACCAAAAATCCAAATATGCTGTTTTACATGTTGTGTTATTTGTTCTGGTCTAATTCCTATAATGGAAAAGCAGAAGAATCTGTGCACTCTCGGATAGTAATAATATTTCACATGGTGCTCTTCAATGTCCCACGTTTATGGCATTGATGAATAAATCATTTTATGTTTACCTTTATTCAGATGTGTATATGTTATGTATGAAAGGCATATGTATACATTGTTTACTATTGATTTATTTAAAACATTGTAATTGTTAGATTTCAGGTGTTTGACGTGATTGATGGGTGACTAGGTGCATTCATGGTTTTGGATATATTGTATAATGAGTTAATCTGGCTTTGAACAGAATATGTCAACAAGTTAGTTCTGAATTGTTTAATACAGCAATGCATTCTGACACCATGAATTTAAATAGATTTAACCTTGTTCATATAGTTGGCAGAAATTATAAGGGATTAAATAAAGACCTCTATCAGCTGCAGGAGAAGAGGATCTGGTAAAAAATAAGGGTAGGCTGCTAGTATCATGTAGGTAGGTAGCTAGCTATATAGCTTCTTTGCAAAAAACCTGCCTAGCATTCATGGCACATTATTAATATCTGACTGCTACTAGGATAGTATTCTGTACAAGACAAGACCAAATGCATAAATAAGACAAATATTAGTTACATTAAATATGGAACTATCAGGTATGAAGGTAAGACCCAGATGCAGACAATGTCAAATGAACAATGGTTTAATAATCCAACAGAGGCAGGCAATAGACAGGTCAAGGCAGGCAGGGATCAGTGAACCAGAGGTGGGGCAATGATACCGGCAGGCAGGCTCAGGGTCAGGGTAGGCAGAGGTCAATAATCCAGAGATGGGGCAAAGGTACAGGTCAGCAGGCAGAGTGGTGAGGCAGGCGGGCTCAGAGTCAGGACAGGCAAGGGTCAAAACCAGGAGGGTGAGCAAAAGAGAGACTGGGAAAAGCAGGAGCTGAGACACAAAAACCCTGGTTGACTTGACAAACAAGACGAACTGGAAACAAACAAACAGAGAACACAGGTATAAATACACAGGGGATGATGGGGAAGATGGGCAATACCTGGAGGGGGGTGGAGACAATCACAAAGACAGGTGAAACAGATCAGGGTGTGACAGTATCCCCCCCCTCTAGGGTGCCATCTGGCGTCCTACCTGGGCGCATACCTGGTTGACTGGGGTGCCGGCGGTGGAAGTTGGTGATGAGGGCTGGGTCCAGGATGTCCCTAGCGGGGACCCAGCACCTCTCCTCCTGGCCATAACCCTCCCAGTCAACCAGGTACTGGAAAGCCCTGCCCCATAGTCAAACACTCAGGAGGCATCTCACCATGTACGCCGGATGGCCATCGATGACATGGGGAGGAGGGGTGGGCCTGGAAACAGAAGATAAAGGGCTGTGAGACACAGGTTTAATCCTAGACACATGGAAAGTAGGGTGAATACAGAGGGTACGGGGTAACA
The DNA here is from genome assembly GCF_029448725.1 of Salvelinus fontinalis. NCBI lineage: Eukaryota > Metazoa > Chordata > Actinopteri > Salmoniformes > Salmonidae > Salvelinus > Salvelinus fontinalis. Next base: position 32,654,550 of record NC_074678.1, read on the forward strand.
CAAGACGAACAGCAGTGGGGCTAATAACTCTAGAGTTGCCTATACCTTCATCCGCCGCTGTCGCCTATACCTGGAAGTGGTCTTCAACCGAGCGGCCCGGACTCTCTTCCAGGTATGGCGACAGCGGCGGATGAACATCTGGGCAGAGGGATTGCTGACTTCCTCCTCTTGCTCGGGGAAGAGCGGAGGCTGATATCCCAAGGAACACTCGAAGGGCAAGAGACCCGTGGCAGAGCAAGGAAAGGTGTTGCGAGTGTACTCAACCAATACCAGTTGCTGATTCCAGGTGGTAGGTTTAGCGGAGACTAGGCAGCGAAGAGTCGTCTCTAAGTCCTGGTTGGCTCGCTCCGACTGGCCGTTGGACTGGGGGTGGAATCAGGAGGACAGGCTGGCCGACAACAGTAAATTAAAATGTTAAATATTTATTTTGTTTTGGATCGTAGCTAGTAGCTAGTTAGCTGACAGAAAAGATGTCAGCCAGACATGATGTGCATGAGTGAAGGGATTTTTAGTCTTGCATGATGTCTACTTTGATGCTAATTAGAATTTTCAAAACTGAGATTAAATCGAGCCGAATATATTGATTAAAGTTACCTTGTCTGAGAGAGATTTACACGATTATCAAAACGTCACCTCCAGGGTAAGCCTACACGAAACACACCCCTTATTTGAAGTGTTTATGAAATCCACAATTGATAAAAATGGATGTTGGAAAAACAATTGGAACCATTTCCGTGTTTGACCGCTAGGTTTCATGGGTATTATGACATGTCCACTGTGGGGCTCTATTCTCATGTGTTTTACGTCTCGTGTGTTTGTATATATCTGACCTAATATTGATTCTGTGCACTTTAAGATCCTATTCTTGTCACGATCGTCGTAATGAGGGGACTAAGGCGCAGCGGGATTGAAGTTCCACATCTTTATTACGGTGAAACTTTAAACAAAAACAATAAACCAAAAACAAAACGTGAAAGTAGTGGTGTACATGCACAAACACAAAACAATATCCCACAAACACAGGTGGAAAAAATGGCTACCTAAATATGATCCCCAATTAGAGGCAACGATTACCAGCTGCCTCTAATTGGGAACCATACAAAACACCAACATAGAAATATTGAGCTAGAACACCCCCTAGTCACACCCTGACCTACTACACCCTAGAGAACCAAGGGCTCTCTATGGTCAGGGCGTGACAATTCTGGATATTCTATTTTCTTACATTTAATATTAACTGCATTGTTGAGGAAGTAACCAGTGCATGCAACAAATAAACTTAGATTTTATTTGACATGGTTAATGGATGTAAAATGCAGGCCGCCAATCCACCATAGGAAGAAAAATAATTGCGCCAGTAATATGGGTCATAGCTTTCATAGAACCATTTGGGCTAGAAGCAAGCCATTTTTGCTGTAGTAAAAGTACAACCATGATGCTAACTAATATACACTCGCTTTATTCTCTAGGGCACTCGGAAACAACAGTAGAGCAAAGCCTAATCATTAGAACAGTTATTATCTGGGTAATTTTTTTCTAGCCGCACTGGTGCTCCGAAATAAAAATTCCAGGTAGCACAGCAAAATATTTAGCAGCATATGCAACCAAAATGGTTGAACTTTAGAGCCCTGGCTGAGGCTGATGTTGGGAGGACGTCAAAAGGGGAGTGAAGAGAAAGTCCGTAATGTGGCCAGTTGTACCCTTGTATGTTGAGCAACCTCAACTGAAACCTAAAAAGTTAACTGCCCCCCCTCCCCCATTGACAGTTTCATTTCTAATTGAATACCTAAATTCTGACTCCATCGTTAAGAAGTGGCTGGGGGTGGAACTACTCATGCTCAATTATTTATTGTCTTGATGTGGTAAAATTAACCTTCATAGACCACCAACCTGCACAGAGCAACCTTCCTCTGTAGTAAACATGTTATATCTTTGTTATACAATGTCAATAGAAACACAATGGATACGTGTAGTGTAGCAACCATTTCAACAGTGCAGTGTGTCCTTGTGGTGTGCGAAGGTGCACTATTGGAAATTATTTGTATTTCCAAATATTCGACTGAGTTGGAATAAAAAACAATAGCTTGCCGTCCAGCAGAGGAATTCCCCCAGCTCCTGCCATTGTGGGGCCAAATGATAATTAATCACAGGTTGAATAATTTAATGCAGAGCCAATGGATGCTTTTCTCCCGATTCTCAGCACCTGCCTTAGGAGTGTCCCTGGGGCCAATGAGGTGTGTGTGTGTGTGTGTGTGTGTGTGTGTGTGTGTGTGTGTGTGTGTGTGTGTGTGTGTGTGTGTGTGTGTGTGTGTGTGTGTGTGTGTGTGTGTGTGTGTGTGTGTGTGTGTGTGTATGTTTGGTGCTGCGGCCTCTTTTGGGGCCAGAGAGAGGGAGAACAGAACCCAAAACAACCAAACACAGGGCAGTACTGAAACCTCCGCCCTGCTCTCCTCTGACTCAGCCCTGACTCATAAATGGTGCCCTGATCCTTCTCTCTCCTTCACTTAGGAGACTCTGATTCCTTTTTGTGCTTGTAAAACTACAAACCTGAGGCCTTAAATGATGGAATCCGCAGAAGGGGGAAACAGTGTCACCGGCCGCTCCACCACCATTGTTATTGTTTCTGTTGCCGAGTTGAGGATCGTTGCGCAGCTTGGTAAAAACAATTGCAGTATATACTGTATTGTGTAGTACTATCGCACATGCAATGATGTCCGATGGGAAGAAACGGTGTTCGTTATTTGCAGTAACTTCTTTGTTGTTGTAATATCACAAATGGACGCGGATGTTTCACCATTTAGGATTCCAGCTTTAAACAGCATATTCAGGCGTACTGTCAGACATGCTCAAAGTTATGTAGACTATACTTTAAAAAGATCAGTGCACATACTTGGTGACATACTCAAGATTCCCAGGATTCATTGAATCAAGTACAACACTTAGGGTAACAGTGCATGTAAAAAAGTAGTAATTATCATTCTATTAACAACATATGATGATAGACTAAAAACATCTATCAATTGTGGATTCAGCCACAGACACAGTACAATAGGAGCCAGATTGGGGTGAATTATCTCTGGACTGATATTCTCTTGCTGATTGGATTAAGAAGTCAGAAGATCCCTCTCACATGTTGATAGGACCATTTCACCACAGATGTCACTACCGATCTACAGTATACAGTAAGTACATCGCTACCTAAGGTCTAAATACCAACCCTGGCCCCATCTGCTGTATGTAACCAGGAAAATATCTGACAATAGGCTATCTGTAAATACGCTGTTTCTTTAAGTGGTGTTTAATGCCCTAAGCATGTCTTATATAATACCATGATGCAGCCTATAAACCCAGATGTGGACCAGTCTGCCCCTCCTCTTGGGTTGATTTGATTTGATTCTCTGGTTTGTCTTGGTCACCAAGTTCATCTGTGGCACCTCACTCTAAACATCGCCTGTCCATCCGCCCCCTCCATGTGAAAGCCATTGGCACTGTGGTGTCTAGAACAGGAGGCCTGGGAGCTGCTTGGCACACTGTGTACTGCGTGCTGTGGTACAGAGTGCTGGGTGTCACGGTAGCTCCTCCACTTGCTCGCCAAGCGGCCGCCTGTTCCTTTAAGAGGCAAAAAGAGCCGGACCGGGGAGAGGCGCAGAGAGGCAGCCGCAGCAGTGGTAATGTTCTCATGTGTTTTCTTTCTGTGGGAAGTGCCACAGCTCCACCACAGCACACACACACACTTGCATACATGCATGCACAAACACATATACACACATGTAGGCATGCACACACACACACACACACACACACACACACACACACACACACACACACACACCACACACACACACACACACACACACACACACACACACACACACACACACACACACACACACACACACACACACACACACACACACACACACACACACACAGAGAAGCACAGACATGCACACACAAACACGCATGCACAAAGGCATACACACACACACAGATGCGCATAACACTGTGTGTTAGTGAGAGGTTCTACCCTCTCACAGTCAGAGGAAGGAGGTTCATGTTATTGATGACTGTATTCCACTGCCGTTTTCCAATCAGTTTACTATAGGAGTATGAAGAAGGAGAGGAGAGCAGAGGAAAGGAGAGATGGGGTTTCGGAGAGATAGTTTGGTTTGTTTGTTGGAGAGAGTGAATAACACCATATGGACTGCTACTTTGGCTGCTCTCAGGAAACATTGCAGTAATGATGCCAAAAGACCCTCGTTATTTTCTGTGATATTTGGGAGGAAGAATTTCCAGTGTTTTCCATTGTGGCTTCCTGCCCCTGTGTTAGATGGGGACTGCAAACAGACTTCCTGCTCCATACAGTGTACATGTCCCATGCCTGCTCAAAAGCCATTAACCATTAGACTATTCCAGGCTGCTCCCCCAAGTATATTGGCATTTCTTCTCTCAGACAGAGTGGAATTACCATCTCAATGCTCACAGAAAGCAGACCACAATAGCAGCTCTGAATGTGGCAGCGTTTGTGGCTTTGCCTGTTCCTTTAATAAGCTTTGTGCTGCCGAAATGCTCAGACGCACATAAGCCGGACCTGGAGGGCCATGGCAAACCGCAGTCAGAGTCTGATAAGGAGCGCTGGTAAAACATGTAGCATGGTAGGCACAGAGGCATGGTAAATTGCATCATTGGCAAAAAGGCAACCAGCATCCAAAATGCCTCTGTAGAACCCACAAGATCTGAATGGTGCCAAGTTTCCCCCTTCTTTCTCTCTCTGCACACCCTTTCTTTTTCTCCCTCCCTCCCTGACTCTTTCTCTGTTTCTGACCCTCTCTCTTCCAAAACATACACATGACCACACTTGCCAGCACACGTGCCCACACAAGCGCGTGCATACATTCCCCACCACCATGGCTGTCTCTACTGCTTGTCTCCCATGCGCCCTATACACTGCTGCCAGCATAGAGTGCTATGACCTCCCAGTGCCCGGAAGGGGGTGTGTGTGTGTGTGTGTGTGTGTGTGTGTGTGTGTGTGTGTGTGTGTGTGTGTGTGTGTGTGTGTGTGTGTGTGTGTGTGTGTGTGTGTGTGTGTGTGTGTGTGTGTGTGTGTGTGTGTGTGAAGTGGGAAGGGTTTCCAGATTCCGGTTTTTAGCAGACGGATAATGGGGGTTGTCACACCAGGGAGTCAAGGATAGACTCTTGTCTGTTACTACTGTCCTACAGAGAGCACTGGTATTAAATTGGCACTCTGCCTCCACCATTCATCCTCACTGTTCACCATTATATACTATAACCCATCCATCCCATACAAACAGTCAGGGGTCATTCTCAGCTTCAATCAAGTCTGTATGGTATTATATTAATATTTTTTATCTTATTGCATGGACCAGGAACATGTCCTACATACATCCTTACACAGCTTATTACAGTACACATACAATAATAGCACATACTCTACATTGCCTAGGTGGATATTTTGAAAACTTTTGAATGGTAGATTGCTGTTCAGTACACACATGACCAACTTTGACATTTTTTTTTTGAAATACATGTTTGTGTATGAAAACAGTAGTGAAGACAATGGGAAGAGATGGCTGCTGTTTGGTGTACAGAAGTCATCCGCTGTTTGTACTGGACTAACTTGACTAAAGTGCATGTGATGCAAAGCGGGGGTCAACAAAAGGACGGTATGGAAGGCTGGGAGGGAAGCAAGCTACATTATTATCCAGCCAGAGCTCTGATATGACTAATGCTCTTTAAAGTAAACAGCAATTTTTTACAAACACCTACACAACCGGATGACAGTTGCGCTTTGTGGTCCAGACTGTGGGGTGTTTAAAAAAAAAAAGATTAAACAAAATACATCCACAAATAGAATTCAAGGATAAGACCAGTATCTTACACAGACCATTGCATGGATATACAATATAAATACAAAACTATGTGGACACCCCTTCAAATTTGTGGCTTCAGATATTTCAGCCACACCCATTGCTGACAGGTGTATAAAATCGAGCACATGGCCATGCAATCTCCATAGACAAACATTGGCAGTAGAATGGCCTTACTGAAGAGCTTAGTGACTTTAAACGTGGCACAATCATAGGATGCCACCTTGGAATCAAGTCAGTTCGTCAAATTTCTGCCCTGCTAGAGCTGCCCCGGTCAACTGTAAGTGCTGTTATTGGGTTTCCATGGCCGAGCAGCTGCACACAAGTCTAAGAACACCATACGCAATGCCAAGCATCGGCTGGAGTGGTCTAAATCTCGCCGCCATTGGACTCTAGAGCAGTGGAAATGCGTTCTCTGGAGTGATGAATCACACTCCACCATCTGACACTCTGGCAGATGCCAGGAGAACGCTTCCTGCCCGAATGCATGGTGCCAACTGTAAAGTTTGGTGGAGGAGGAATAATGGTCTGGGGCTGTTTTACATGGATCAGGCAGGCCCCTTAGCTCCAGTGAAGGGAAATCTTAATGATACGGCATACAATAACATTTTTGACGATTTTGTGCTTCCAACTCTGTGGCAACAGTTTGGGGAAGGCCCTTTCCTGTTTCAGCATGACAATGCCCCCATACAGAAATGGTATGTCGAGATCGGTGTGACAGAACTTGACTGGCAGCACAGAGCCCTGGCCTCAATCCCATCGAACACCTTTGGAATGAATTGGAATGCTGACTGCGAGCCAGGCCTAATCGCCCAACATCAGTGCCCGACCTCACTAATGCTCTTGTGGCTGAATGGAAGCAAGTCCCCGCAGCAATGTTCCAACATCTAGTGGAAAGCCTCCCCAGAAGAGTGGAGGCTGTTATTGTAGCGGAGGGGAGACCAACTCCATATTAATGCCCATGATTTTGGAATGAGATGTTCGATGAGCAGGTGACCACATACTTTTGGTCATGTAGTGTACTTTATCTGTCCTCAGTGCTCAAATGACAAAAGCAGCTTCTGTATCTACAGTAGTTACTCTGCAGGAAACAACCTCTCATATGAACCCTTTCCTCTTACAGACACATTCATAACATAAATCAGGGAGGTAAAAGTAGGGGTATGGGAATATGCTCTCGTCTCATTGCGAGGATTTGAAAAGTAAAAAGTGAAAGCTGAGATAACACCATGGGAAGCCATGGGACCAGCAACACTGGGCCCCACGCTGTGGTGGAGGCTTCACAAGAGTGTTTTTTTTGCTCTGTGTGAAAGCATCCTGGTGTGTGCCAGAAAGGTAGTCATTGCTCCAGCATCAGTGGAACTGATGGGTATCTGAGGAAGCAAGGGAATAAGGAGAGGTTTTAGGGGCTTGTGTCTGACTGTGTGTGTGTGTGTACGTGTGTGTACGTGTGGTTATGTGTGTGTGTCAGAGGAGGCTGGTGGGAGAAGCTATAGGAGGACGAGCTCATTGTAATGGCTGGAATGGAATTAATGGAACGGAGTCAGACATGTGGATTGATGTGTTTGATACAGTTCCCTTCCAGCCAATGCAATGAGCCCATCCTCATATAGCTCCTCTCACCAGCCTCCTCTGGTGTGTGTGTACTTGCATGTGTATGTGTGTGTGGTTGTTCGTGTGATTGTGCGGAGTGTGCGCTAGTATGTGTGTGTGTGTGTGTGTGTATGTGTGTGCACGTGTGTGTGTGTGTGTGTGTGTGTGTGTGTGTGTGTGTGTGTGTGTGTGTGTGTGTGTGTGTGTGTGTGTGTGTGTGTGTGTGTGTGTGTGTGTGTGTGTGTACTGTGTCTGTGTTATGTAGAGGAGGAGGAGGAGGGGGGTGGAAGCCTTGTGGAAAATAGGTTGATGTGACCTACATATCCACATGGCTGCTCATTAGCATACACACATAATTCTGAGGCAGATAATAACCAGTGACTTGTGTCACAAAGACGGGCAAGAAGAAGGCTATTTACATTATTTGCATTGTGCCCTTTGTTTGCCTTTAACCGTGTCACCTCCAGGCCAGATGGTAAGCACTCAAATGAACCTCACCCGCCTGTAGTGACATGCTGAATGGACAAATGAAACTGACTGACTGGAGAGCGCTCCGTTTTGGGAATTGCATGACAGAAATTTACATGATGACAGTAATATTATAATGGCGGAGGTCGATAACCAGTTTATACTCTAGGTGATAACAAGTCTATACCCAGCAAACCATTAATGTACTCAGAATATTAAATTAAGTTGTGGGAAAGGTGTAAGAACATTCCCCCTAAAACACAAAATCTTTCAAGTTGTTTTGATTAGGTTGGAGAAAAATGTTGGTATTAGGGTGGAGAAAGATTTCATCTGATGTTGCAAGAATGTTAAATGAACATATTTTTCTGATGTTGTGAACAACATTTTAGTGAATGTTAGGAGAACATTCCAAGGATATTTCAGTTAAAACATTTTCGAGAAAGAACGGTGATCATTCATTTTTATTTTATTTTACCTCCTTTATCTCCCCAATTGGTAGTAGTTACAGTCTTGTTTCATCGCTGCAACTCCCGTACAGACTCGAGAGATGCGAAGGTCGAGAGCCATGCATCCTCTGAAACACAACCCAACCTAGCCGCACTGCTTCTTGACACAATGCACATCCCAACCCGGAAGCCAGCCGCACCAATGTGTCAGAGTAAACACCGTACACCTGGCGACCTGGTCAGCTTGCACTGCGCCCGGCCCGCCACAGGAGTATAGATTAGCGCATGATGAGACAAGGATATCCCTGCCGGCCAAACCCTCCCTAACCCGGACGACGCTGGGCTAATTGTGCGTCGCCCCATGGACCTCCCTGTCGTGCCCAGCTCCGACAGAGCCTGGGCTCGAGCCCAGAATCTCTGGTGGCACAACTAGCACTGCGATGCTGGGCCTTAGACCACTGCGCCACCCGGGAGGCCTTGGTGATCATTCTTTGAATGTTTGTGGGACGTTATCATCCCAATGTCAGATAAAACCCTAACTAGAACTTAATAGGAATGTTAGCTAATGTCCTGGGAATGTTTCCGGTTTGCTGTAGATCAAATCTAGCATGAACAATTCTATATCAATTTAGACCACATAAACATAGCACTAAAACTGTATCAATCAGATGCCTCAATGTTTTGTTACTCTAAAAAGACACCAAAAAAGGAAAAGAAAGAAGGGTAAAATATAAACCTTAATGTCCCTATACTTAAATGTGAAATGGGGGAATCTCTGTTTAACAATAGTGAGTCACATAATGCCTTACAACTTTGAATTCCGATATCTTATAAACACACAAATACCACAGATCCACAGGACACATTGAGAGATGTTTGAACTTTGCCTAATGTTCCCAGCCCCCTGACCGTGGAGGTTATTTGCTGTTGTCTATCTTTTTGCCTGGCTCTATGTGGCTGGAGTTTGCAGCAGTCATCCCCAGGACAGCTATTAATCACAGACTGAAATGATAGATGTTCTGCACACCAGCAATGCAATCTATTTTGCCTAAGTACAGACAGTAGATGTGCCATGCATATTTATCACTAGTTGTGGCTCGAGAACACGCACACGGCGCGTGCACACACACACACACACACACACACACACACACACACACACAAACACACACACACACACCTATTCTTCACCTCTGCCTGAAAACAGCATCAGCACCACAATGACACTGTGTTCAGAATGAAATATAACAATTACTGCTCCTGTGTAATGGCACATTGCTGACTCTCAAGAGCCATTTTGATTAGGCGCTGGAGGAATACTGGTCAGTCTTTGGCATGGGGTCTCTAAATTACTTTTCTACAGGCTTTTGTGACTCAGACGACCAGTGGATTCCAATGAATATGAATATAGGGTCGTTAACCCAGCACTCCCTGTTCTCTACTAATGACAAATCACTGGGTGCTGAACACATCAGACCACATACCTTTAATATTTTATAAACATATTGGTGGCTTTATGCAACATCTTTCATACAGTACTGTATGATGTGTCTTGGGTCACTGTTAACTAGGTTAGTTAGATCAGTAAGTATATTCACAGAGGTGATCACTAAGCCCCCCCCCCCCCCCCCCCCCCCATGCATGATGAACTGCCCCTCAGTAACTGAACTGCCTTGTTAGCTGGGGTTGGATGGTGGTGGGTGGAGGATGGGGGCTGGATGGTGGGGGCTGGAGGCTGGATGGTGGAGTGTGGGGGCTGGAGGGTGGAGGCTGGATGGTGGAGGATGGGGACTGGATGGTGGAGGGTGGGGGCTGGATGGTGGAGGATGGGGGCTGGATGGTGGAGGATGGGGGCTGGAGGGTGGAGGATGGGGGCTGGAGGGTGGAGGATGGGGGCTGGATGGTGGAGGATGGGGGGTGGAGGGTGGGGGCTGGATGGTGGAGGATGGGGGCTGGAGGGTGGGGGCTGGATGGTGGAGGATGGGGGCTGGAGGGTGGGGGCTGAATGGTGGAGGATGGGGGCTGGATGGTGGAAGGTGGGGGCTGGAGAGTGGAGAATGGGGGCAAGATGGTAGAGGATGGGGGCTGGAAAGTGGAGGATGGAGGGTCGGGGCTGGATGATGCAGAGTGGGGGCTGGAGAGTGGAGGGTGGGGGCTGGAGGGTGGAGGAGGGGGGGTGGGAGATGGAGAGTGGAGAATGGGGGGTGGGGGCTGGATGGTGGAGGGTGTGGGTTGGAGGGTGGAGGGTGGAGGGTGCGGGCTGGAGCGTGGAGGGTGTGGGCTGGAGGGTGGAGAGTGGGGGCTAGAGGGTAAAGGGTGGGGGGTGGAGGGTGGAGGGTGGAGGATGGAGGATGGGGGATGGAGGGTGGAGAGTGGGGGCTAGAGGGTATTGGGTGGGGGGTGGAGGGTGAAGGGTGGAGGATGGAGGATGGGGGCTGGGAGCTGGCAGAGATGATGATGAGCAATTAGCTGGAACAAAGAGGCGCATCGAAACCACAGTGGCAGAGGCATGGATGCAGACGCCAACGCCTCAGCAGCCATCTCCTGAAAACGCTTGGGTCCAATGTGGTTTTCAGTGTACAACACCAAAAATCGCACGTGCTCCCTGTACTGAAGGAGCAGTGTCAACTTACTGCTGATGTGGGGTATGGAGAGGGAGAGAGATGGAGGAAGAGAGAGGAGTGGGTGAGAGAGAGTGCGAGAGAGAGTGCGAGAGAGAGTGCGCGAGAGAGTGCGTGAGAGAGAGAGTGCGCGAGAGAGAGAGTGCGCGAGAGAGAGAGAGAGAGAGAGAGAGAGAGAGAGAGAGAGAGAGAGAGAGAGAGAGAGAGAGAGAGAGAGAGAGAGAGAGAGAGATTTTGACCCATGGAGATCTGGTGGCTTACACTACATTAAGTGAGAGGCCATGAATGGTTAAGGGGCATTCCTGTGAGATCACACACACACACACACAAACTCAGTCTCCCCTTCATACCCACCCAGACCAAGTTTCCACTGTTTCTAATGATGGAGACTTACAGTATTCAGGTTCTAGTTCAAGTAACAGACACATCTCAACATCAACTGTTCAGCGGAGATTGCGTGAATCAGTCCTTCATGGTCGAATTGCTGCAATGAACCACTTCTAAAGAACACCAATAAGACTTAGAGACTTGCTGGGGCCAGGAAACACAAGGAACGGGCATTGGACCGGTGGAAATCTGTCCTTAAGTCTGATTTGAGATTATTATTATTTTTTATTTTTTTGGTTCCAACCACTGTGTCTTTGTGAGGTGCAGAGTAGGTGAACGGATGATTTCTGCATGTGTGGTTCCCACCGTGAAGCATGGAGGACGATGTGTGATGGTGTGGTGGTGCTTTGCTGGTGACACTGTCTGTGATTTATTTAGGATTCAAGGCACACTTAACCAGCATGGCTGCCATAGCATTCTGCAGCGATATGCCATCCCATCTGGTTTGCGCTTCATGGGACTATCATTTGTTTTTCAACAGGACAATTACCCAACACACCTCCAGGCTGTGTAAGGGCTATTTGACCAAGAAGGAGAGTGATGGAGTGCTGCATCAGATGACCTGGCCTCCACAATCACCCCCCGTCAACCCAATTGAGATTGTTTGGGATGAATTGGACTGCAGAGTAAAGGAAAAGCAGCTAACAAGTGCTGGGAACTCCATCAAGACTGTTGGAAAAGCATTCCAGGTGAAGCTGGTTGAGAGAATGCCAAGAGTGTGCAAAGCTGTCATCAAGGCAAAGGGTGGCTACTTTGAAGACTCTCAAATCTAAAATATATTTTGATTTGTTTAACACTTTTTTGGTTACTACATGATTCCATTTGTGTTACATCATAGTTTTGATGTATTTGCTATTGTTCTACAATGTAGAAAATAGTACAAATAAAGAAAAACATTGAATGAATAGGTGTGCCCAAACCTTTGACTGGTACTGTATATATATGTAAAAGAATGTGCATATATTTGTTTACATCCCTGTTAGTGAGCATTTCTCCTTTGCCAAGATAATCCAGCCACCTGACAGGTGTGGCATATAAAGAAGCTGAATAAACAGCATGCTCATTACACAGGTGCACCTTGTGCTGGGGAGAATAAAAGGACACTTTAAAATGTGACATTTTTGAAAGAGTGTGCAATTGCCATGCTGACTGCAGGAATCTCCACCAGAGCTGTTGCCAGATAATTGAATGTTAATTTCTCTACCATAAGATACCTGGAACGTCGTTTTAGAGAATTTGGCAGTACATCCAACCGGCCTCATACGCAGACCACTGTCACGTTCGTCTTCCTCCTCGTCTGAGGAGGAGTAGTTGGAAGGATCGGAGGACCAAAATGCAGCGTGGTATGTGTTCATCATGATTTTAATAAACAGAGAACACTGAACAAACTATACAAAACAATAAACGAACAATGAACGTGAAGCTATATAAGAAATGTGCTGACACAAGCAACTAACATAGACACATACAAAGCAAACTATGGTCAGGGTGTGAGTTGGGTGGGTTATATATGTTCATTTGTCTATGTTGGTTTTTTCGTTTGGCCTGGTATGATTCTCAATCAGAGGCAGGTGTCGTTAGTTGTCTCTGATTGAGAATTATACTTAGGTAGCTTTTTTCCACCTGGATTTTGTGGGTGGTTATTTCCTGTTTAGTGTTTTTGTGTTTCACCTTTCAGGACTGTTCGTTTGTCTGTTTATTGTTTTGTTTCAGTGTTCAGTTTTATTATTAAATCATTATGGACACTTACCACGCTGCATCTTGGTCCTCCTCTCTTTCGCCCGACGAAGAACGTGACAGAACCACCCACCAAACAAAGACCAAGCAGCGTGGTAACGGGCAGCAGCAGCAAAAGCAGCGATCGCAGGACTCTTGGACCTGGGAGGAGATTCTGGACGGCAAGGAACCCTGGGCACAGGCTGGAGAGTATTGCCGCCCCAAAGCTGAGCTGGAGGCAGCGAAAGCAGAGAGGCGGTGGTATGAGGAGGCTGCACGTAAGCGCGGCTGGAAGCCAGAGAGGCAGCCCCAAAAATTTCTTGGGTGGGGGAACACGGGGAGTGTGGCTAAGCCAGGTAGGAGACCTGAGCCAACTCCCCGTGCTTACCGTGGAGAGAGAGCGACCGGGCAGGCACCGTGTTATGCAGAGATGCGCACAGTGTCCCCGGTGCGCAGGCATAGCCCGGTGCGGTACATAGCAGCGCCGTGTATCGGCCGGACTAGAGTGGGCATCGAGCCAGGTGCCATGAAGCCGGCTCTACGCATCTGGTCTCCAGTGCGTCTCCTCGGGCCGGTGTACATGGCACCAGCCCTACGCATGGTGTCCTCGGTTCACCAGCACAGCCCAGTGCGGGTTATTCCACCTCGCCGCACTGGCCTGGCTACGGGGAGCATTCAGCCAGGTAGGGTTGGGCAGGCTCGGTGCTCGAGACCTGTAGTGCGCCTCCACGGTCCGGTCTATCCGTTGCCACCTCCACGCACCAGCCCTCCGGTGGCAGCCCCCCGCACCAGGCTGTCTCTCCGTCTCCTCACTACAGGTGCTCCCGTCTGTCCAGCGCCACCAGGGTCTCCCGTCTGTCCAGCGCCGCCAGGGTCTCCCGTCTGTCCAGCGCCGTCTGAGCCGCCCGTCTGTCCAGCGCCGTCTGAGCCGCCCGTCTGTCCAGCGCCGTCTGAACCGCCCGTCTGTCCAGCGCCGCCAGAGCCGCACGCCAGTCCGGAGCTGCCAGAGCCGCACGCCAGTGCCCCTGAGATGCCCCTCAGTCCGGAGCTGCCCCTCAGTCCGGAGCTGCCCCTCAGTCCGGAGCTGCCCCTCAGTCCAGAGGCGCCCCTCAGTCCAGTGGAGCCCTTTAGTAGGGTTGCCAGTCCTAGGTCGGCGGCGATGGTCACCGTTCCTAGGAGGCCACAGAAGCGGACTAAGACTATGGTGGAGTGGGGTCCACGTCCATCGCCAGAGCCGCCACCGCGGACAGATGCCCACCCAGACCCTCCCCTATAGGTTCAGGTTTTGCGGCCAGAGTCCGCACCTTGGGGGGGTACTGTCACGTTCTGACCCTAGTTATTTTGTTATTTCTTTGTTTTACTGTGTTCAGGGCGTGAGTTGGGTGGGTTATCTATGTTCGTTTGTCTATGTTGGTTTTTTCGTTTGGCCTGGTATGATTCTCAATCAGAGGCAGTTGTCGTTAGTTGTCTCTGATTGAGAATCATACTTAGGTAGCTTTTTTCCACCTGGGTTTCGTGGGTGGTTATTTCCTGTTTAGTGTTTTTGTGTTTCACCTTTCAGGACTGTTCGTTTGTCTGTTTATTGTTTTGTTTCAGTGTTCAGTTTTATTATTAAAACATTATGGACACTTACCACGCTGCATCTTGGTCCTCCTCTCTTTCGCCCGACGAAGGACGTTACAACCACGGGTAAACACGCCAGCCCAGGACCTCCACATCCAGCTTCTTCACCTGCGAGATCGCCTGAGACCCGTCACCTGGACAGCTGATGAAACTGTTGGTTTGCACAACTAAAGAATTTCTGCACAAAATTTCAGAAACCATCTCAGCGAAGCTCATCTGCATGCTTGTCGTCCTCAGCAGGGTCTTGACCTGATTGCAGTTCGGCGTCGTAACCGACTTCAGTGGGCAAATGCTCACTGGCCACTGGCATGCTGGAGAAGTATGCTCTTCACGGACGAATCTCAGTTTCAGCTGTACTGAGCAGATGGCAGGTGGTTTTGCTGATGTCAACGTTGTGAACAGAGTGCCCCATGGTAGCGGTGGGGTTATGGTATGGGCAGGCATAAGCTATGGACAACAAACACAATTGCATTATATCGATGGCAATTTGAATGCACAGAGATACCGTGATGAGATCCAGAGACCCATTGTCCTGTCATTCATCCTCCGCCATCACCTCATGTTTCAGCATGATAATGCATGGCCCCATGTTGCAAGGATCTGTACACAATTGCTGGAAGCGGAAAATGTCCCAGTTCTTCCATGGCGTGCGTACTCACCAGACATGTCACCCATTATGCATGTTTGGGATGTTCTGGATTGACGTGTACGACAGCGTGTTCAGTTTCCGTCAATATCCAGCAACTTCACACAGCCATTGAAGAGGAATGGGACAACATTCCACAGGCCACACTCAACAGCCTGATCAACTCTATGTGATGGAGATGTGTAACACTGCATGAGGCAAATGGTGGTCACAACAGATGCTGACTGGTTTTATGATCCACACCCTACCTTTCTTTAAAGGTGTCTGTGACCAACCGATGCATATCTGTATTCCCAGTCATGTGAAATCCATAGATTAGGGCCTAACGAATTCATTTCAATTGACTGATTTTTTTATATGAACTGTAACTCAGTAAAATCTTTGAAATTGTTGCATGTTGCGCTTACATTTTTGTTCAGTGTCGATTAGCGTAGTAACAATAATGAGGACACAAACCTCCTGGGCCACGAGCGAAGAAGTCTGGGCCACGAGCGACGAAATCAACTCAGTATGTCTGGAAGTGTCCAAGTAAATAAATCAAAAATAATTGCATGGTTCCCCTACATTCCCCAAACTGAGTGGCAATGAAAAGCCACAACCGGATAGGATTAGACATCAGTCACTTCTCTGCCTTCACGGGTCACTGCCTAAAACAATATGAATCCAACCATAATTGTTTACCATATTTTGGGGGGGGTTGTAGTTTTTAAAATTCATATCAAGATCATTTAGTCCATTTTGTATCGCGGCTAGAATATGGGCTATAGAATTTAAAAAATAAATCCAGTTCTCTCTCACAAGGTTTTCTGAAATGATTGTCAAAAGCGAGTGGGCCATCCTTAGTGAGTTTTTTTTGCAAGTGCATGCACTATTGAATTGTCATACTATAATGCCATCATCATTTCACCCCTACCTACATGTACAAATTACCTCAACTAACCTGTACCCCCGCACACTGACTAAGTACCGGTACCCCCTGTATATAGCCTCGTTATTGTTATTTTATTGTGTTACTTTTCTTATTTTTTACTTTATTTATTTGGTCAATATTTCCTTGAACTGCACTGTTGGCTAAGGGCTTGGAAGTAAGCATTTTACAGTAAGGTCTACACTTGTATTTGGCTCATGTGACAAACAAAGTTTGATTTTATTTAATTTGATTCACATCATCCTGAACAGTTTTAAACTGAGTTGGATCCAGAATTAACCTTGGTATTACACAACAGCAATGCCATAACGGCAACATTTCCTCACTTTGTGTTGTGGGGAACGTCAGTCTATATTTCCATTCATGTAGACAATATTTAGATCTGCACAAAATGCCCGACCACAGGAAGAACTTTAACCAAAAAGAGATAGGGTTGAAGAACAGGGGGATAAATGGTGTGTGGAGGTCTGAAATGGGGTGAATCATTTGTGACACACTGCTGCCTCAATGCCCTTGGCCAATGGGATTGTTTTCCTGGGCTTCAGCAGATCTGTCTGTGTTCACAGTGGAGGAGGAACATCCAGACACTGATCCCCTGGCAGACCTGGATGGTCACAGGTTCTCATTCACATAACCTGTGGAGCTTTATTGTCCCTATACAACACATCCATAAATATCTTGCACACACAGCTTATTGAGTATCTAGCCGTAACCGTTAGCAAATCAGCTGCAACATAGTTCTGCATGTAAATGCGCAGTTAGACAACCCTAATCACTACAAAGTCCACCCATCCTCATATATTAGTACAGGTACTGTATGTTCACTTTACGGTTTCACTTTACATTACAGTGTCCTTATTACTGTGTAATTATGTACAGTGTAACAAGTATTGTAGGGTTGAGCCTAGGGTTAGGGAGAAACTGGGACATGGACATGAAGCTAGGGTTAGGGTTAGGAGTACAGTGTAAGTACTGTGTAACAATCCTTGTACTTTTTCGGAATAATTACACATTAATAAGGGCACTGTAATGTTACCAACGTTACTGTACTGTACATCTATTACTGGAGTAGTGAAAAGCTATTAGATAATCAAGCAACTAGCCTTGGCTGCAGTATTGATGCTCCTAGCCCAACTAGTCCCGCCTGTTCTGATTGAACTAGTTGACAACTACGGAGCTTTCTGATATTAGCATATTATCAGTACTTTTATAACACCATGTCAGAACCTGCAGAATTCCATCCCTCATTCATAAAAAAAGTACTGATAATTATATTAACCATAGGCCACTTAATCTGGTACAACACTTCCACTCACGGGTGGCGAATTGAAAGTCACAGCACTACTAAGCCACACCTCCAATATATGTGTGATTATTGTACATCTATATTAAAATGATTTGGTACAAAAATTTGTCATTATACTTGATTATCCGAATATGTACCCCAAAAGGTACCTAACAGTACCATATGAGATCCTATGTATACCTCCGAAGGTGCATTATGCTACAAACCATGTTACTGTACACTTTCACTAGTTTCATAAGATATAGGAACAAAACCAATTTTAGATTCGGTTGGTGACAAATGCAATAGCAGATAGAAATGAGGCCCTACAACCATGAATCTTATTAAACTTGCAAGAATATGCAGCCTCAGATGCAAAAGGAGACAAAGACACTCAGCGGGGAGCAGGGATGAACCTAGAGAACTACAAGTTGGACCAAAGTAGAGTCATCCTCAGACCGATGGCAACAACATTGCCTAAATTTCCCGACAGTCCTGGTCTAAAAACCCAATCCATTTGAGGAGAACAGGGAACAGTTTGTCCTCAGCCAGGGAGAGGTGTACTTCTCTCTAGTTCTAAAAGAACACCTATGTTTATTCAGCATTTTCCTCCTGTAAATTACTTTTTTGGGCACTGAATGTCTGAGGGTGAATGTCTGAGGGTGAGAGGCCTTCTCGGCAGACAGACTCCATAGACGTCAATGTAAAGTAGCAATGCGCAGCCCAATAGTGCTCCAGCCGACGAGCCTGTGCAGTGGTGTAGCCTACCTCTGGCTACTCGTTAGCACTGTGCTAGCTAATTAACACTGCCAAAGGGGGCATAATTTGAGGGGTGTAGCCAGGGTAATTACGGATTAAACAGAGGTTGTGATGTTGTTTCCTTTTGATGGGATTATTTACATGCCGCTCACTGCTGCTTTTATGACTCCCATCCTGATGTCATTGAAAACGTAACCTCTAACCACTGTGTGCTGCCCAGAGTGGTGGCTCTGGGCTGGATGGATGGAGCGCTCCACTCTGACACCATGGCACTGGTAAATTAACCGTATACACACTGCTGCACTGAGCTTTTCATTGTCTGGAAGTCACAGAGGTAAAGTCCATTTAAGGATCAAATACACCTGGTGTTCATTTGAATGTATACTCACTTGTGTGGAGTTTTGTGATTGTTTGGAGCTGGGCAGTCTAAATAGTGAATGGTCCCGTGTGGCTCAGTTGGTAGAGCATGGCGCTTGCAACGCCAGGGTTGTGGGTTCATTCCCCACGGGGGGACCAGGATGAATATGTATGAACTTTGCAATTTGTAAGTCGCTCTGGATAAGAGCGTCTGCTAAATGACTTAAATGTAAATGTGAATTGACCCTCAACAGCGTGTACCTGTACTCCACGACATTGAGGTCTACCCAACCAATGAGACCAGCCCAGTTGTTGCCCTGCAGTGACATTAGGCTGTGGTGCCATGGCAACCGTGGAGTGCCGCGTACCGCATATAGCTCCTCCCCATCACGCCCTCCCAGCCTCCCTGGCCGTGTGCCTCACCTGCCTGCCCAACCTGTCTCCAGATGCCACTGTTTGTCAATATTTGCATTAGTAATGTCTCCTCTTTTCTCTCCCCTGGCATGTATCACGTGTCAATGACAAGCTAATCCGGGGAGTAAATTTGCCTCCTTGTTTTGTTTGGTGGCTCTAATTTCGCTGCCGTTGGAAAATTACACATAATTGCAGCCTGTAAATGCTTATGCTCCTTTCTCTCCTCTCCAGCGACTATCCTCCCCCTCCCCCTCCGCCCTCCACCCTCCTCCACTTCCCCACCCCCCTACTCATCTGGGCTCTACTCTGCTCTCTGCAGCTTTAGTAAGATGGCTTCTGCTGGAGGATATGGCACAGTGTTTATCCATGTTCACTGAGACACACACACAAACAGGAGCATGTCCACACACACTTCCATGCTCGCACACACACACACTTAGGACTACAGGCCTGGGGTTGATAATGTGGCTGAGTGAAGCTTATTTGGTTTTATCATACAATTTAATTGCTTTAAATATGGTCTTAATTTCTTATAATTTGTCACTAACATGATTTGGTTCAGATGTCAATGCAGTTTCCTTTTGACCTCAAGGTTTTAAAAATATCATGTCACAGGGCTAGCCGTGCCCTATAGAGAAAGAGTAGGCCTACCAAAGCAGTTACACACACACCTGAGTCATCCTTCATGTCTATCTCAGTAACATCATTCCGGCACACATAAATCAAATCAAATCAAATGTTATTGGTCACATACACATGGTTAGCAGATGTTAGTGTGAGTGTAGCGAAATGCTTGTGCTTCTAGTTCCGACTATAAGTAATCTAACAAATTCACATCAACTACCTTATACACACAAATACACACAATGTAAAGGGATGAATAAGAATATGTACATATAAATATATGGATGAGCGAATGCGTGCAGCATAGGCAAGATGCAGTAGATGGTGTAGAATACAGGATATACATATGAGATGAGTAATGTAGGATATGTAAACATTATTAAAGTGGCGTTATTTATAGTGACTAGTGATATCTTTATTAAGTCTGTTTATTTAAGTGGCCAGAGATTTGAGTCCGTATGTTGGCAGCAGCCTCTTGATGTTATTGATGGCTGTTTAACAGTCTGATGGCCTTGAGAAAGAAGCTGTTTTTCAGTCTCTCGGTCCCAGCTTTGATGCACCTGTACTGACCTCGCCTTCAGGATGATAGCGGGGTGAACAGGCAGTGGCTCAAGGTGGTTGTTGTCCTTGATGGTCTTTTTGGCCTTCCTGTGACATCGGGTGCTGTAGGTGTCCTGGAGGGCAAGTAGTTTGCCCCCGGTGATGCGTTGTGCAGACCGCACTACCCTCTGGAGAGCCTTGCGGTTGAGGGCGGTGCAATTGGGTTGTGCTGTGGCGGAGATCTTTGTGGGCTATACTCGGCCTTGTCTCAGGATGGTAAGTTGGTGGTTGAAGATATCCCTCTAGTGGTGTGGGGGCTGTGCTTTGGCAAAGTGGGTGGGGTTATATCCTGCCTGTTTGGCCCTGTCTGGGGGTATCGTCGGACGGGGCCACAGTGTCTCCCGACCCCTCCTGTCTCAGCCTCCAGTATTTATGCGGCAGTAGTTTATGTGTCGGAGGGCTAGGGTCAGTCTGTTATATCTGGAGTATTTCTCCTGCCTTATCCGGTGTCTTGTGTGAATTTAAGTATGCTCTCTCTAATTATTTCTTTCTTTCTCTCTTTCTGATGACCTGAGCCCTTGGACCATGGCTCAGGACTACCTGGCCTGATGACTCCTTGCTGTCACCAGTCCACCTGGCCGTGCTGCTGCTCCAGTTTCAACTGTTCTGCCTACGGCTATGGAATCCTGACCTGTTCACCGGACATGCTACCTGTCCCAGACCTGCTGTTTTCAACTCTCTAGAGACAGCAGGAGCGGTAGAGATACTCTGAATGATCGGCTATGAAAGCCAACTGACATTTACTCCTGAGGTGCTGACCTGTTGCACCCTCGACAACCACTGTGATTATTATTATTTGACCCTGCTGGTCATCCATGAACATTTTAACATCTTGGCCATGTTCTGTTATAATCTCCACCCGGCACAGCCAGAAGAGGACTGGCCACCCCTCATAGCCTGGTTCCTCTCTAGGTTTCTTCCTAGGTTCTGGCCTTTCTAGGGAGTTTTTCCTAGCCACCGTGCTTCTACACCTGCATTGCTTGCTGTTTGGGGTTTTAGGCTGGGTTTCTGTACAGCACTTTGAGATATCACCTGATGTAAGAATGGCTATATAAATACATTTGATTTGATTTTAATTGCCGTACCAAGCGAGGATACAGCCCGACAGGACGCCCTCGATTGTGCATCTGTAAAAGTTTGTGAGTGTTTTAGATGGCAAGCCAAATTTCTTCAGCCTCCTGAGGTTGAAGAGGCGCTGTTGCGCCTTCTTCACCCCGCTGTCTGTGTGGGTGGACCCTTTCAGTTTGTCCGTGATGTGTACGCCAAGGAACTTAAAACTTTCCACCTTCTCCACTACTGTCCCATCAATGTGGATGGGGGGTGCTCCCTCTGCTGTTTCCTGAAGTCCACGATCATCTCCCTTGTTTTGTTGATGTTGAGTGAGGGGTTATTTTCCTGACACCACACCCCGAGGGCCCTCACCTCCTCCCTGTAGGATGTCTCGTCGTTGTTGGTAATCAGGCCTACCACTGTAGTGTCGTCTGCAAACTTGATGAATGAGTTGGATTGAGTTGGAGGCGTGCATGGCCACACAGTCATGGGTGAACAGGGAGTACAGGAGAGGGCTGAGAACGCACCCTTGTGGGGCCCCAGTGTCTAGGATCAGCGGGGTGGAGATGTTGTTTCCTACCTTCACCACCTAGGGGCAGCCCTTCAGAAAGTCCAGGACCCAGTTGCACAGGGCGGGGTCGAGACCCAGGGTCTCAAGCTTCATGACGAGTTTGGAGTGTACTATGGTGTTAAATTCTGAGCTGTAGTCAATGAACAGCATTCTTACATGGATATTCCTCTTGTCCAGATGGGATAGGGCAGTGTGCAGTGTGATGGCGATTGCATCGTCAGTGGACCTATTGGGGTGGTAAGCAAATTGGAGTGGGTCTAGGGTATCAGGTAGGGTGGAGGTGATATGGTCCTTGACTAGTCTCTCAATGCACTTCATGATGACAGAAGTGAGTGCTACGGGGTGATAGTCATTTAGTTCAGTTACCTGAGCTTTCTTGGGAACAGGAACAATGGTGGCCATCTTGAAGCATGTGGGGACAACAGACTGGGATAGGCATTGGTTGAATATGTACGTAAACACACCAGCCAGCTGCTCTGAGGACGCGGCTAGGGATGCCTTGTGGGCCAGCAGCCTTGCGAGGGTCAACGCGTTTAAATGTTTTACTCACGTTGGCCACGGAGAAGGAGAGCCCACAGGCTTTGGTAGTGGGCCGTGTCAGTGGCACTGTATTGTCCTCAAAGTGAGCAAAGAAGTTGTTTAATTTGTCTGGGAGCAGAACGTCGGTGTCCGCGACGGGGCTGGTCTTCTTTTTGTAATCCGTGATTGACAGTAGACCCTGCCACATACCTCTCATGTTAGAGCCGTTGAATTGCGACTCTACTTTGTCTCTATACTGAGCTTTGCTTGTTTGATTGCCTTGCGGAGGGAATAGCTACACTGTTTTCATTCGGTCGTGTTTCCGGTCGCCTTGCCATGATTAAAAGCGATGGTTCGCGCTTTCAGTTTCGCGCGAATGCTGCCATCAATCCACGGTTTCTGGTTAGGGAAGATTTTAATGGTCACAGAGGGTACGACATCTCCGATACACTTGCTAATAAACTCGCTCACAGAGTCAGCGTATACATCAATGATATTGTCTGAGGCTATCTGGAACACATCCCAGTCCACGTGATCGAAGCAATCTTGAAGCGTGGAATCCGATTGGTCAGACCAGCGTTGTGTT
The DNA here is from genome assembly GCF_029448725.1 of Salvelinus fontinalis. Taxonomy (NCBI): domain Eukaryota; kingdom Metazoa; phylum Chordata; class Actinopteri; order Salmoniformes; family Salmonidae; genus Salvelinus; species Salvelinus fontinalis. The sequence goes on from NC_074678.1 coordinate 32,677,631, forward strand.
GACCTGAGGATAGACGTATTCCTGGTCGTAATGATGGTAAGTTGACATCGCTTTTATATCCAATAGTTCTTCCCGGCTTTATGTAATAACACTTGAGATTTTCTGGGCTAACAATGTAAGAAATAATACATACAAAAACAAAAACTGCATCGTTTTCTAAGGACCTGAAGCGAGGAGACCATCTCTGTCGGCGCCATCTTGATCCACATAAGATGACATGTTGGCGAAAATACATGTGTAGTGTAGCACTACACACATAATCCATGAATCCACGCTCTTGATTCCATGGCCATTTTGGAATGTTTGTTTGTAGTCGGGAAAGGCCTACTGGCATGCATTCATTGTGGTGAGTGCATGCTCACGCAGATTGTTTGTTGTTATATCTTAGAGAATCAAAGTTTATTGGTCGCGTACACAGGTTTGCAGGTGTAATAGCTGCTTGTGTTACGAGCTCCAACAGTGCAGTAGAATAACTTGTGTTACTAGCTCCAACAGTGCAGTAGAGTGTCTTGTGTTACTAGCTCCAACAGCGCAGTAGAATGTCTTGTGTTACTAGCTCCAACAGTGCAGCAGAATGTCTTGTGTTACTAGCTCTAACAGTACAGTAGAATGTCTTATGTTACTAGCTCCAACAGTGCAGTAGAATGTATTGTGTTACTAGCTCCAACAGCACAGTAGAATGTCTTATGTTACTAGCTCCAACAGTACAGTAGAATGTCTTATGTTACTACCTCCAACAGGGCAGTAGAATGTCTTGTGTTACTAGCACCAACAGGGCAGAAAAATGTTGTCACGTTCCTGACCTTATTTCCTTTGTTCTGTGTTGTTTAGTTGGTCAGGACGTGAGCTGGGTGGGCATTCTATGTTATGTGTTTCTATGTTGGGTTCATTGTCAACTAGCCTGATATGGTTCTCAATCAGGGGCAGGTGTTTTACGTTTCCTCTGATTGAGAACCATATTAAGGTAGGCTGTTCTCACTGTTTGTTTGTGGGTGATTGTTGCTGTGTCTGTGTTTGTTCGCCACGCGGTACTGTTTCGTTTCATTCGTTCGTTTGTTCCTTCCTGTTCGTGCGTTCATGTTTTATGTTCTCAAGTTCAGGTCTGTTCACGTCGTTTTGTTATTTTGTATTTTGTATTTTGTTTAAGTGTTCCCAGTACGTTCTGTTCTAAAGAAATAAAATATGGATACATACCACGCTGCATATTGGTCCGATCCTTGCTCCTCCCCAGACGAGGAGGAAGACGAACGTTACAAATGTCTTGTGTTACTAGCTCCAACAGTGCAGTAGAATGTCTTGTAAATACAATAGAAATACACAAATAATCAAAAATCTAAACAAGAAATTAAGAAATGACAGAACAGGTCAAATTAACAATCTTGAGTAGATATAGAGTGAGCATGTGTGTCACGCCCTGACCATAGAGAGCCTGTTATTCTCTATGTTGGTTAGGTTGGGGTGTGACAAGTGGTGGGTCATCTAGGGGATTATGTGTCTATGTTGACCAGGTATGGTTCCCAATCAGAGGCAGCTGTTTGTCGTTGTCTCTGATTGGGGATCATATTTAGGCAGCCATTTTCCCCTTTGTGCTTTGTGGGATCTTGACTATGTTTTGTGTAGCTGTCTGTGAGCAGCCCAGAACGTCACGTTTCGTTTTTCTTCTGTTTTGTTTGGTGAGTTTATTATTTATTAAACATGTGGAATTCTACACACGCTGCGCCTTGGTCCAATCATTCAAACGATCGTGACAGAAGATCCCACCAACAACGGACCAAGCAGCGTGCCCGGGAGGTAATGGCATCCTGGTCTTTGGAGGAGATTAGGGAGAGCACATCCTGGACTTGGGACGACATAATGGCAGGAGAGAAGAGCCTGCCATGGAGGCAGGCGGAAGCAGCGAAGGAGGGACAGTGACAAAGTCGGGGAGGAAGGCCACAGAAACCCCAAGCATTTTTGTGGGGGGGGCATGGAGCAGGCGGCGGAGCCGAGGAGTGAACCAGAGCCAGTCTGGGAGAAGAAGGAGAATTTTGGAGGAGAGAGAAATGGGAGAGTTGTTGAGTTGGTGGAGGATGCACGGATTTGGAATAAAGGAACGTATTGTCAGTTTGGTGCCACCTGAGTCAGCTCCCCGTACTCGTCCTGTGAATGTGTGTTAAGGTTCCGGAACAATTGATGCTGGCTATACGCACCAGGTCTCCAGTGCACCTTCACAACCCAGTACGTTCTGTGCTTGCTCCTCGCGCTCGTCCTGAGGTGCGTGTCACCAGCCCGGTACCACCAGTCAGGTCCGTCCTGTGCCTCCTCCCCGTACTCGCCCTGAGGTGCGTGTCACCAGCCCGGTGCCACCTGTACCGGCCCCACGCATCAGGCCTCCAGTGCGCCTCCACAGTCCAGTACGTCCTGTGCTTGCTCCTCGCGCTCGTCCTGAGGTGCGTGTCACCAGCCCGGTACCACCAGTGCCGGCCCCACGCACCAAGCTTCCGGCGGCAGTTCCCAGTCCAGAGCTTCCGGCGACAGTTCCCAGTCCAGAGCTTCCGGCGACAGTTCCCAGTCCAGAGCTTCCGGCGACAGTTCCCAGTCCAGAGCTTCCGGCAACGTTCCCCAGTCCGGAACCTCCTGAGACGGTCCGCGGTCCGGAACCTCCTGAAACGGTCCGGAACCTCCTGCGACGAACGGCGGTCCGGAGCCTCCAGCGACGGTCTGCGGTCCGGAGCCTCCAGCGGGGATTCTCAGTCCAGAGCCTCCTGCGAGTGTTCCCACGGTTCGGAGTCCCCGGCGACGACCCATGGTCCGGTTCCACCGGCGACGATCCACGGTCAGGTGCCGCCAGCGACGGTCTGTGGTCCGGAGCCTCCAACGACGGTCTGCGGTCCGGAGCCTCCAGCGGGGATTCTCAGTCCAGAGCCTCCAGCGGGGATTCTCAGTCCAGGTTCCCACGATTCGGAGTCCCCGGCGACGACCCACGGTCCGGTTCCTCCGGCGACGATCCACGGTCAGGTGCCTCCGGCGACGATCCACGGTCCGGAGTCCCCAGCGACGATCTACGGTCCGGAGCCTCCGGTGACGACCCACGGTCCGGAGCCGCCGGCGACGACCCACGATCCAGTTCCTCCGGCGACAATCCACGTTCCGGTGCCTCCGGCGACGATCCACGGTCTGGAGCATCCGGCAAAGCGCCCCACACCGGAGCCGCCCCCGATGGTAGATGCCCACCCGGACCCTCCCCTCTTGAGTCAGGATTTGCGGTCGGAGTCCGCACCTTTGGGGCGGGGGGGGGGGGGGGGGTAATGTCACACCCTGACCATAGAGAGCCTGTTATTCTCTATGTTGGTTAGGTCGGGGTGTGACTGGAGGCGGGTCATCTAGGGGATTATGTTTCTATGTTGACCAGGTATGGTTCCCAATCAGAGGCAGCTGTTTGTCGTTGTCTCTGATTGGGGATCATATTTAGGCAGCCATTTTCCCCTTTGTTGTTTGTGGGATCTTGACTATGTTTTGTGTAGCTGTCCATGAGCAGCCCAGAACGTCACGTTTCTTTTTTCTTCTGTTTTGTTTGGTGAGTTTATTATTTATTAAACATGTGGAATTCTACACACGCTGCGCCTTGGTCCAATCATTCAAACGATCATGACAATGTGTCAGCATCCAGAATATTTATATGGTGTGTATATAGACAGTATATATTCTGGAAATAAAATGGTATGTACAGTAGTAGGTATATTAGAATGGGCTAGGTCGAGAATACATTATATACAGTACTTACACAGTGAGTAAACAACAATATAGAAACATAATATGAGATGACCAGCATTCAATGACTCTATATACATGGGGCATTAGTCTCAGGGTGCAGGGCAGAGTACCAAGCAGGTAGCCAGCTAGTCTGATGACCTGGAGATAGAAGCGCTTTTCAGTCTCTTGGTCCCGGCGTTGATGAACCTATACCGTCTCTGTCTGCTAGAAGGCAGTAGAGTGAACAGACCGTGGCTCGGGGGTCTGATCTTCTTGGCCTTCATTTGACACAGGGTGTTGTAAATGTCCTGGAGCGCAGGCAGCGTGCCTCAATGTGGTTGAGGGCGATGCAATTTCCATACCAGGCGGTGATGCAGCCCAACAGAATGCTCTCAATTGTGCATCTGTAGAAGTTTGTGAGGGTCTTAGGGGCCATATCAAATTTCTTTAGCCGCCTGAAGATGAAGAGGCGCTATTGCACCTTCTTCACCAGGGTGTCGGTATGGTGGGACCATTTCAAGTTCTCAGTGATGTGCACGCCAAGGAACTTGAAGCTTTTGACCCTCTCCACTGTGGCCTCGTCGACGTGGATGGAGGCGTGCTCTCTCTTCTGCCTCCTGTAGTCCACGATCAGCTACTTAGTTTTTTAAAACATTTAGGTAGAGGTTATTTTCCTGGCACTAGGGCTCTAACCTCCTCCCTGTAGGCTGTCTCATTGTTGAGTCATGTATAGCCACGCAGTCATGGGTGAACAGGGAGTACAGGAGGGGGTTGAGCACACACCCTTGGGGGGCACCCGTGTTGAGAATCAGTGTGGAGGAGGTGTTGTTGGTATCCTCACCACCTGTTGTCGGCTCGTCAGGAAGTCTAAGACCCAGTTGTACAGGGAGGAGTTTAGAGCCAGGGCCCTGAGCTTAGTGACAAGCTTGGAGAGCACTATGGTGTTGAAAGCAGAGCTGTAGTTGATGAACAACATTCTTACATAGGTATTCAACCTGCCTAGGTGGGATCGGCCGATGTTTATAAGAAAGACACTGATACTTTTTATATTCTGAAACATGATGAAGTGTATTGTAAAACATTGAAATCAAAACTGTTTGTTGTCGCCATTGAAACTCACTTGACACTTGCACTTGTCTGTTCAAATAGGACATGGCTAATCTGAGTTGAGAGAGTCCAAGAGAAATTGTATATACATAGACTTGGAATCACTGACCACTATAATAATGGAACACTAGTCACTTTAATAATGTTTAAATAATGTTTACATACTGCTTTACTCTTCTCATATGTATATACTGTATTCTATTGTACTGTATTTTTAGTCAATGCCACTCTGACATTGCTCTAATCTAATATTTACATATTTCATAATTCCATTCTTTTACTTTTAGATTTGTGTGTATTGTTGTGAATTGTTTTTAGATACTACTGAACTGTTAGATACTACTGCACTGTTGGAGCTAGGAACACAAGAATGTCACTATAACATCTGCTAAATATGTGTATGTCACCAATAAAATTTGATTTGCTTTGATTTGATTAGCGGGGTTCAAACCAAGAGTGGTAAAGTAGTCTGGAAGGAAGTGGGGATTTATGAATAGTTTGGAATTTATCCTATTTTACTGTGTTAGTACCCTTAAGTTGAATTGTTTTCATTATAATTTACTTTGATTCATTTACGGTACCTGATATTATGTTTTGGAGATTGTTATTTGTCCTTTAATATCTTTATTTGATTGGATTAGCTATCCTTGGTTTTTTATCTTCAGTAGGAGCTACGGCTACATAAAGGCTGGAGTAGAGCTCCACAGGCACCACAGATAGAACAACGAGACAGATATTTCACCAGATGTATAAACGTAAAGCATCTGGTTGGTGTTTACACTCACTACCAAATATGGTGATGAGAGGAAGCGCAGTGGGAGAAGATGGATTTTGGCTGAAATTCTGCTAATCTTCTCATCGATGAAACATTTGATCTCCATAAATTTTCTGTTTCCAAAACTAGAATCTGTAACAAACAGAGTGGACTGCGTTTTGTAGACTTTACCCGTTGCCAATGTTTTTTAAATGGTGTTGTTTATTGCACATGCGCACTTCCCAGAGTAGGCGTTCCCTAATGGAAATATGCAAATATACACTAGAGCGCACCAATAGGATCTCACTAGCTCGTGCTAAGCTCGGCCCACCTCCTTGCTTGTTCTGCCCACTATGATTAATTTGCTCCTGTTGGAAACGACAGTCTCTGGTCTAGTTAAAAGAATCTTTGGGCAGACCATGGGAAAGCTTTGATGAGGAATCATGTAACTTTTAGGGCCGAAGCCAAATGGACATGGCCTAGACCCATAATATCTACTAAGCTAACATATGGAATTGTTTTAAGATGGTCATAAAATGTATCATTTAGCCATTTGATTTGGAATTTTAGGACCTCTAAGTTTAAAAATATATATATTAAAACATTATTTGTTGAAACATTGAATTTGGCCTTTACTACTAAAGCCCATAGAAACACATTGAATATCACATTTGTACATGGCAAAACAGACCGTCCTATATGTTAAAGATTAAAAATGTAGACCTATGTTTGGTCACGTTATTTGTGGAAAAGGCTTCTGGATGTCGTGAGAGGCTCATCGTTCGATGGTGGTAACTTATTACTTTGTAGCTTACACGGATTGGGTTATACAGACAAGTTTGTGATGACTTTCTGGTCCGGATCCTCTCATGTATAGAAATTGGCTGCTTTCACAAGCCCCTGTATGGAATAGGCGCAAACTTTATATCGGTGGAAAGAGGAGATTGAGCTGCAGCCACTTCAAAATCTAATTTATTATTGGTGGCATACACATATTTTGCAGACGTTATCACGGGTGTAGCGACATGCTTATGTTCCTAGCGCCAAGAGTGCAGTAATACCTAACAATACAAAGGCAATCAAATCACATTTTATTCGTCACATGCGCTGAATACAACACCTTACACTGAAATGCTTACTTACAAGCCCTTAACCAACAATGCAGTTTTAAGAAAAATAAGTGTTAGGTAAAAAATAAGTAAAATAACAGTAGTGAGGCTATACACAGGGGGTACCGGTACAGAGTCAATGTGTGGGGGCACCAATTAGTCGAGGTAATTGAGGTAATATGTACATATAGGTAGAGTTAAAGTGACTATGCATAGATAATAACAGAGAATAACAGCAGCGTAACAGATGAGGGGGAGGGGACAATGCAAATAGTCTGGGTAGCCATTTGATTAGCTGTTCAGGAGTCTTATGGCTTCCGGGTAGAAGCTGTTAAGAAGTCTTTTGGACCTAGACATGTTGCTCCGGTGCCACTTGTTGTGTGGTAGCAGAGAGAACAGTCTATGACTAGGGTGGCTGGAGTCTTTGCTAATTTATAGGGCCTTCCTCTGACACTGCCTGGTATAGAGGTCCTGGATGGCAGGAAGCTTGGCCCCAGTGATGTACTGGGCCATACGCACTACCCTCTGTAGTGCCTTGCTGTCGGAGGCCGAGCAGTTTCCATACCCGGCAGTGATGCAAGCAGTCAGGATGCTCTCGATGTTGCAGCTGTAGATCTTTTTGAGGATCTGAGGACCCATGCCAAATCTTTTCAGTCTCCTGAGGGGGAATAGGCTTTGTCTTGCCCTCTTCACGACTGTCTTGGTGTGTTTGGACCATGATAGTTTGTTGGTGATGTGGACACCAAAGAGCTCTCAACCTGCTCCACTGCAGCCCCGTCGATGAGAATGGAGCCGTGCTCAGTCCTCCTTTTCCTGTAGTCCACAATCATCTCCTTTGTCTTGATCACGTTGAGGGAGAGATTGTTATCCTGGCACCACATGGCCAGGTCTATGACCTCCTCCCTATAGGCTGTCTCATCGTTGTCGGTGATCAGGCCTACCACTGTTGTGTCATCGGCAAATTGAATGATGGTGTTGGAGTCGTGCCTGGCCACACAGTCATGAGTGAACAGGGAGTACAGGAGGGGACCGAGCACGCACCCCTGAGGGGCCCCTGTGTTGAGGGTCAGTGTGGCGGATGTGTTGTTACCTATCCTTACCACCTGGAGTGGGTCTAGGGTTTCTGGGATAATTGTGTTGATGTGAGACATGACTAGCCTTTCCAAGCACTTCATCGCTACAGACGTGAGTGCAACGGGTCAGTAGTCATTAAGCAGGTTACCTTAGTGTTCTTGGGCACAGGGACTATGGTGGTCTGCTTGAAACATGTTGGTATTACAGGCTCAGTCAGGGACAGGTTGAAAATGTCAGTGAAGACACTTGCCAGTTGGTCAGCGCATGCTCGGAGTACACGTCCTGGTAACCCGTCTGGCCCTGCACCCTTGTGTATGTTGACCTGTTTAAAGATCTTACTCTAATCGGAGAGTGTGGCTGTTCTATCTTGTCACAACAGGCGGCTGTTCTATCTTGTCGATGCAGCATAAACCCCGCCAGCTGTATGTTATTCATGTCGTCGTTCAGTCACGACTCGGCGAAACATAAGATATTACAGTTTTTCATGTCCCGTTGGTAGTATATTCGTGATCGTAGCTCGTCTATTTTGTTATCCAATGATTGTACGTTGGCTAACAGGACTGATGATAGAGGAAGATTTCCCACTCGCCGTCGGATCCTTACAAGGCACCCCAATATAAGGTGAGTAATCGCTGTCCTGATATCTAGAAGCTATTTTCGATCATAAGAGACGGTGGCAGAAGCGTTATGTACAAAATAAGTTACAAATAACGCGAAAAAACACACACAATAGCACATTTGGTTAGAAGACTTAAAACGACAGCCATCTCCTCCGGCACCATTCTGTCTTTCCGTAAATCCCCAAAATAAGTCTGGAATATAAATATATACGGTATATATATGATGGTGTTCCTAGACATTATGGACAGTATGCAGGAAACGATAAGCATAAACACATGTGGACCTATTCAATATTCAAAACGATGTCACAGTGTGACGCACAGGTGTGTCAATCGACTCTAGGGGGTTAAGGGCTAGATTCAATCTAGACCGCAGAAGATCGCGTTATAATTTATAACGCGCCTGACATTTGAATGTAATTTCCGATTGAGCCGACATATGCAACATAGTGTCTCCATACCACTGCCTCTGCTCTAATGCTTCCAAGCCTCCTATTGCTGGGCCAACCCTTACACATTCCTTCACAGGCACATAGAATATGACCTAGATATCATAAAGGAGATTGCACTGCCGAGTGTAGTTGTAAAATGCCAATAACCCTGACTAGATCATATTTTAAACTGTCTTCATTAGAAGCTCAAGTCTATAGGTTAATTTCTATGGTCTTATTCTTCTTTCTGTCGATCACAGACAAGAGGTATTTTATTCATTCTGAGTAACAAATTAGGCCTGCAGCAGAACAGAACCCCAGTGCCATTCTGGGCCACCACTTCTAATCTGGACTGGGACTGCTGTGGCCTACAGGGAGAGAACGGGCTCAGCTAGAGATTGAGGTAAAGAAGAAAGACAGAAGAAATACAGGGAGCCTTTAAAGGAGCGTGGGGACGCTATTTAATGGCTGAACAGTGTGAAGAGAGGGAGCGCGGAGAGAAGAGAAGGAGAAGAGAGAGAAGAGAGAGAGCGAGTAAAGAGGTCATGAAGTGGTTATGAAACCAGCTCTGACCTAATCTGGCGTGTTTATGGCTTTTTTCAGGCACAGAGATGCATGCTGGATTTAGAATGGGTGGTGGCTTACGATCAGAACAGAGAGAGAAGAAGGAGAGGGAGGGAGGGAGGGAGGGAGGGAGGGAGGGAGGGAGGGAGGGAGGGAGGCAGGGAGGGGAGGGGGGTTGCAAGAGAATTCATTCAGATGCACGTTGTTGCACCTCAAAAGAGGTGTCCCCGTTTTACAGCTGCGAGAGAGAGGCAAGGGGCATCTCAACGGCAAAAAACACCATTCATCATTAAAAGGGTTCTTCAACCTTTCGAACAGTCAAAAAGTATATTTCAAAGATCATATGATTAAATGTAATTGTCAAGCGCTGTTCTTTGCCACGTACCATTCTCTGGGCTTTTGCAGTGCTCTTATCTGATACCGAAGTGCAGATTTCCCCTGAATTATAGATTTTTTATCATATTCCAGGTTTGACCTTTCATGCTTTCATCATGACCAGACCACCACAGAATAATGATATTAACAATTATCGCATATCAACAAAGCACTTTCCAATTAAACCACACAGTAATTCGCAGTCATACTATTTTTGAGTACATTTGTCATGATCATTGTAATACCGTCATTATTTTGTTGTAATGTTATCTTTCCCAAAGCAATATCATTTTATGATTTGATATTATTATGTTATAACACTGTTATAATAGTGAAATGTTTTGTGTGAGATGCAAAACACGTTCTTGGCTCACAGTAGTACAAGGTAGCAGTGTTACAGTATATCGTTATATCAGTGGAGACATCAGCCAAACCCCCGAAATAGGACCCCTGTGTTGTGTCTTGTTCTGGAATTGCAATTTATTAATGAATTGTTAAGTAGGTGTGTGTGCTGTTTCCATCTGCGTGTGTACATGCCTGTGGGTGCGTGTCTGAATGTGTGCATTTGGGTGTGTCTCTGTATGTGTGTGTGTGTATGTGTGTGTGTGTGCGTGTACATGTGTTGCGTTTGTGTGTGTGTCCGTGTGTGTCCGTGTCCGTGTCCGTGTGTGTGTGTGTGTGTGTGTGTGTGTGTATGTCCGTGGGGGTCCATGTGTGTGTGTGGTAGCTCCACTAGCAGGTTGTATGGTTGTAATTATAAACCCATTCTGTCACCTGAGTGGCCTGAGCATTCCCTGGGGATGCAGAGTGAGGGAGCTGCTACAAAATGTTGTTACCACTGCTGCTGTCCAGCCATTACACCCCTCTTCTCTCTCTCTCTCTGTCCCTCTCTTTCCCCCTTCTCTCCTTCTGCATTCCTCCAACTGTTCAGGTTCTGTCCATAGCCCTGATGATTACTGCAGGATGTCCTTTACCTTCTTTGTATTCCCTCCAGCAGCCATAGGGACCTTTGTCTTGATCAACTCTTCTGTTGTTTCCATTCAATATAATGCTTAATTAGATGATTATTCAAACTCTTATTGCTTGTATATGTTGACAATCTGATATTTATTCCTACAGAGCTATTAGTTCCTTAGGGGAGATCTGTGGCATGATGTATTGTCAGATCTCAGGCTGCACTTGGATTGCGTCCAATACTTTTCTGAGAAAAGGCAAAGAGGCTAACTAAGTAGACTGTCTGGAAAAATACACAAATAGTAGTTTTTTTCAGATGCTCATCAAATTAAATCAAATTCAATTTCATTGGTTGCATACTGTACACATTTAGCAGATGTTATTGCGGGTGTAGTGAAATAGTTGTGCTTCTAGCTCCAACAGTGCAGTATCATCTAACATCCTACATAACTACTGCTGTACACACCTTGAAATTATGCAAAAAAAAGTGGCAAACAAGTCAGGCTGCTCAGCTGATTGGTTGACATACTGTAAATTGAGACATTTTGTGACTAAACTTAACAAAAGAAAAATCAGAAATTATACTACCAAAATGAGATAAAATACATTAAAAAATTATGGTAGACTTTGGAGCACCTTAAATTATATTATGGACAGAAAACCAAATTAATCTTCATCGTTCATTGAAGTTGATGGGTCATTCATAACAAAACCTTTTGATATAACCAATAGTTTCAATGACTATTTCACCGGTAAAGTGGACATGACACCGGTAAAGTGGACAAACTTTAAATTACAACATTGAACAGTGAACCATCATATTTGTGTATTGAAGATCTAATAATGAAAGAGAAGGATTTCTGTTTTGAATTTGGTCAAGTTTGTGTGGAATGGTCATTGAAATGATCATCATTAATGATAAGCCACCAGGTATAGACAACCTAGATGAAAAACTATTGAGAATGGTAGCAGACTGTATTGCCTCCCCTATTTGTCATTTCTTTAACCAAAGCCTAAGGGAGTGTGTGTGTTCACAGGGGTGGGAGGAAGCTAAAGTAATTCTACTACCTAAAAATAGTGAAGCAGCCTTTGCTGGCTCTAACAGACGACCAATCAGTTTGCTGCCTGTTAGTAAGCTGATGGAGAAAATTGTGTTTGAACAAATACAATGCTGTTTAAAAAAAAAAAGAGTACTACTGACTTTCAGCATGCATATAGGGAAGGGCACTCAACTTGTACTGCACTGTCTCAGATCACTGATGATTGGCTAAAATAAATGGATAATAAGATAGTTGAAGCTGTATTGTTAGATTTCAGTGTAGCCTTTGATGTTATTAATCATAATTTGTTATTGAAAAATCTCAATTGTTATGGCTTTACATTACCTGTCATTAAATGGTCGGGGAGTTACTTATGCAATAGAACTCAGAAAGTATTTTTTAATGGAAGCTTCTCTAACATCAGATATGTACAGTGCGGTATCCCTCGTGGCTGTTGCCTTGGACCATTACTCTTCTCTATTTTTACAAATTATTTGCCACTTGTCTTACAAGAAGCTAAAATTACTATGTATGCTGATGATTGCACACTCTACACATCAGTACCTACAGCCAGTGCGCTCACCGAGCCTCTTAGCAAGGAGTCACAGTCAGTGTCAGAATGTGTAATTAACAATAAACTGGTCTGAAATACATTGGTGCAAAGCATTCTCTTAGACCTAAACTTCAACTGAAGTTGTGCATAAAGGTTGTGTCCATTGAACAAGTTAAAGAAGTTGAACTCCTAGGAGTAACATTGGACATTCAGTTATCATGGCCAAATCATATTGACAAAGTAATGTGAAGATGGGGAGGGGTATGTCTGTTATAAAAATATGTTATGCGTTTTTAACACAAAGATCAACTGTACTAGATGTTCCGGCTCTGATCCTGTCCCATTTTGATTACTGTCCAGTAATATGGTCAGGTGCAGCAAAGAAATACCTAGAAAAGTTGCAGCTGGCTCAAAACAAAGCATAACGCCTTGCTCTTAACTGCACACATAGAACTAACATCAACAACATGCATAATAGTATTTCATGGTTGAGGGTTGAGGAAAAATGTACTACTTCTCTTCTAGTTTTTTAAATAAACATTTGTGTGTTGAAAATGCCTAACCACTTGTCTAATCTATTTGCATACACTGCAGACAGACATACAATGCATTCGGAAAGTACACAGACCCCTTCACTTTTTTCACATTTTGTTATGTTACAGCCTTATTCTAAAATGTATCAAATAAAAATATTTCCTCATTACTCTACACACAATACCCCATAATGACAAAGTGAAAACAGGTTTTTAGAAATGTCTGCTAATTTATAAAAAAATAAACACCAGAAATACCTTATTTACTTAAATATTCAGACCCTTTGCATTGATCATCCTTGAGATGTTTCTACAACTTGTCCACCTGTGGTAAATTCAATTGATTGGACATGATCTGGAAAGAAACACGCCTGTCTGTATAAGGTCCCACAGTTGACAGTGCATCTCAGAGCAAAAACCAAGCCAAGAGGTCGAAGGAATTGTCCGTAGAGCTCCGAGACATGCTTGTACGGGGAAGGGTACAAAAAAAATCTGCAGCATTGAAGGTCCCCAAGAACACAATGGCCTCCATCACTCTTAAATGGAAGAAGTTTGGATCCACCAAGATTCTTCCTAGAGCTGGCCGCCCGGTCAAACTAAGCAATCGAGGGAGAAGAGCCTTGGTCAGGGAGTTGACCAAGAACCCGATTGTCACGTTCCTGACCTATTCTGTTAGTTTGTTGTATGTGTTAGTTGGTCAGGACGTGAGTTTGGGTGGGCATTCTATGTTGTCTGTTTCTATGTTGGTTTAAGGGTTGCCTGGTATGGCTCTCAATTAGAGGCAGGTGTTTGGCGTTCCTCTAATTGAGAGTCATATTTAGGTAGGTTGTTTCACAGTGTTCGTTGTGGGTGGTTGTCTCCTGTGTCAGTGTTTGTCGCACCATACGGGACTGTTCGGTATGTTTGTACATCGTCATTTTTGTGTAGTCTATTTTCCCTGTTCGTGCGTTCTTCGTGTTTTATTGTAAGTTCGTATGTCTAGGTTTGTCTACACATTCGTTTTGTTATTTTGTTAGTTAATTCAAGTATAGTTCGTTTTCTGTCTTCGTTGTTTTGTCGTGTCTTAATTAAATCATGTCATTTCACAACGCTGCGCCTTGGTTCAATCACTACTCCTCCTCTTCGGATGAAGAGGAAGAGGATTACCGTTACACCGATGGTCAATCTGACAGAGCTCCAGAGTTCCTCTGTGGAGATGGGAGAACCTTCCAGAAGGACAACCATCTCTGCAGCACTCCACCAATCAGGCCTTTATACTAGAGTGGCCAGATAGAAGCCACTCCTCAGTAATTGGCACATGACAGCCCGGTTGGAGTTTGCCAAAAGGCACCTAAAGGACTCTCAGACCATGAGCAAGATTCTCTGGTCTGATGAAACCATGATTGAACTCTTTGGCCTGAATGCCAAGCATCAAGTCTGGAGGAAGCCAGGTACCACTCATCACCTAGCCAATACCATACCTACGGTGAAGCATGGTGGTGGCAGCATCATGCTGTGGGGATGTGTTTCAGTGGCAGGGACTGGGAGACTAGTCAGGATCGATGGAAAATGAATGGAGCAAAATACAGAGAGATGTAACAATGGCGCCGGAGAAGAAGACTTATGTTTTACGTGTCCCCAACCGATTATGTTTCTTTGTTTGTTTATTTGCGCTGTTTGTAAAAAAATATATACTTATTTTGTGCATAATGATGCCGCTAACGTCTCTTATGAAAATGACATCAGGACTGCAATTACTCACCACGGACAGGCAGAATCCTTTTTTTCCATTAACGAGTCTGACGAGCACGACGCGAATGATATACTGCTTTCTCGGGAACAGGCCCAGATCCCCATGATTTGCGTGAAGAGGAGGTGAAGAAAAAGGAGGGGCTGCGTCTGAGGATTCTTAGGCGATCGAATTGACCCCCCGTGCAATCTTTAGAGAATAAAATTGATGACCTACGCGGAAGATTAAACTACCAACGGGACATTCAAAACTGTAATATCTTATGCTTCACGGAGTTGTGGCTGAACAACGACAATATCAACATACAGCTGGCTGGTTATACGCTGTACCGGCAGGATATAACAGCGGCGTCTGGTAAGACAAGGGGCAGTGGACGATGTATATTTGTAAATAACAGCTGATGCACGATATCTAAGGAAATTTCGAGCTATTGCTCGCCTAAGGTAGAATATATCATGATAAGCTGTAGACCACACTTGTCATAACTGTCGCTTTCCTCATCCTCGGAAGAGGTGAGGAGAGAAGGATCTTCAGACCAATATGCGGAGTCAGGGAAATATGCCATCTTTTATTATTAATACGAAAACTGATGACAGGAAAACAAACACTTTCAAAATTTACAAAATAACAAAACGACGTACACGCAACCTGAACATAAACTTACATGGACAAACGTAAACTCACGAACAGGAACGGACATCGAAACATACGAACAGCCAAACAGCTCCAAAAGTGAATACAACGAACATAACGAAGACATCACAGGAGACAATCACCCACAAACACACAGTGATAATGCCCTACCTAAATATGACTCTTGATTAGAGGAAAATGCAAACCACCTGCCTCTAATCAAGAGCCATACCAGGCAAACCGAAACCAACATAGAAACAGGTAACATAGACTGCCCACCCAAAACACATGCCCTGACCAAAAACACATAAAAACTAACATAAATAGGTCAGGACTGTTACAGTACCCCCCCCCCCAAGGTGCGAACGCCGGGCGCACCAGCACAAAGTCCAGGGGAGGGTCCGGGTGGGCAGTTGACCACGGTGGTGGTTCCGGTTCCGGACGCTGTCCCCATACCACCATAGTCACTCCCCTCTTCTGTCTACCCCTACCACTGACCACCCAAACATTACCTTCCCCTAAATAATCAGCTAGCACCGGAACAAGGGGCAGCACCGGGACAAGGGGTAGCACCGGGACAAGGGGCAGCACAAAAACAAGGGGCAGCACCAGGATAAGGACCATCACTGGAATAAGGGGCAGCACCGGGACAAGGGGCAGCACCGGGACAAGGGGCAGCACCGGGACAAGGGGCAGCACCGGGACAAGGGGCAGCACCGGGACAAGGGGCAGCACCGGGACAAGGGGCAGCACCGGGACAAGGGGCAGCACCGGGACAAGGGGCAACACCGGGACAAGGGGCAGATCCCGGCTGAAGGACTCTGGCAGGTCCTGTTTGGACGGCTCTGGCAGGTCCATGCTGGCTGACGGCTCTCGACGCTCATGGCAGACTGACGGCTCTCTACGCTCATGGCAGGCTGACGGCTCTCGACGCTCATGGCAGGCTGACGGCTCTCGACGCTCATGGCAGGCTGACGGCTCTCGACGCTCATGGCAGGCTGACGGCTCTCGACGCTCATGGCAGGCTGACGGCTCTCGACGCTCATGGCAGGCTGACGGCTCACGACGCTCATGGCGCTCTGACGGCTCTGGCTGCTCATGGCTCTCTGACGGCTCTGGCTGCTCATGGCTCACTGACGGCTCTGGCTGCTCATGGCTCTTTGACGGCTCTGGCTGCTCATGGCTCACTGACGGCTCTGGCTGCTCATGGCTCACTGACGGCTCTGGCTGCTCATGGCTCACTGACGGCTCTGGCTGCTCATGGCTCGCTGGCGGCTCTGGCAGATCCTGTCTGGTTGGCGGCTCTGGCAGATCCTGTCTGGTTGGCGGCTCTGGCAGATCCTGTCTGGTTGGCGGCTCTGGCAGATCCTGTCTGGTTGGCGGCTCTGGCAGATCCTGTCTGGTTGGCGGCTCTGGCAGATCCTGTCTGGCTGACGGCTCTAGCGGCTCCTGTCTGGCTGATGGCTCTAGCGGCTCCTGTCTGGCTGACGGCTCTGTAGGCTCATGGCAGACGGGCGGCTTTGCAGGCTCATGGCAGACGGGCGGCTTTGCAGGCTCCTGGCAGACGGATGGCTCAGATGGCGCTGGGGAGACGGATGGCTCAGATGGCGCTGAGGAGACAGATGGCTCAGATGGCGCTGGGGAGACGGATGGCTCAGATGGCGCTGGGGAGACGGATGGCTCAGATGGCGCTGGGGAGACTGATGGCTCTGGCCGGATATGGCGCACTGTAGACCTGGTGCGTGGTGCCGGAACTGGAGGCACCGTGCTAATGATAAGCACCTTCCTACTAGTGCGGGGAGCAGAGACAGGGCACACTGAACTCTCAAAGCGTACTCTATACCTGGTGCGTGGTACCGGCACTGGTGGCACCTGGCTGAGGGCACGCACCTCAGGACTAGTACGGGGAGAAGTGACAGTGTGTACAGGACTTGGGAGACGCACAGGTGGCTTAGTGCGTGGGGCCGGAACTGGAGGCACCGAACTGGATACACGCACTACAGGGAGAGTGCGTGGAGGAGGAACAGGGCTCTGGAAATGCACTGGTAGCCTAGTGCGTAATATAGGCACTGTAGGTACTAGGCTGGGGCGGGGAGGTGGCGCCGGAAATACCGGACCGTGCAGGCGTACTGGCTCTCTTGAGCATTGAGCCTGCCCAACCTTACCTGGTTGAATGCTCCCGGTCGCCCTGCCAGTGCGGCGAGGTGGAATAGCCCGCACTGGGCTATGCAGGCGAACCGGGGAAACCATGCGTAAGGCAGGTGCCATGTATGCCGGCCCGAGGAGACGCACTGGAGACCAGACGCGTTGAGCCGGCCTCATGACACCTGGCTCAATGCCCAATCTAGCCCTACCAGTGCGGGGAGGTGGAATAACCCGCACTGGGCTATGCACACGTACAGGAGACACCGTGCGCTCTACTGCGTAACACGGTGTCTGCCCGTACTCCCGCTCTCCACGGTTAGCCTGGGAAGTGGGCGCAGGTCTCCTACCTGCCCTTGGCCCACAACCCCTTAGCCCCCCCCCAAGAAATTTTTGGGAGTTACTCACGGGCTTTTCGGGCTTCCGTGCAAGACGTGTCCCCTCATAATTCCGGTTACGAGCTTGAATCTCCGGCTTCCATCCACGTCTCCTAGCTGCCTCCTCATACCAGCGCTCCTGGGCTGTGGCTGCCTCACTCTTCTCACGAGAGCAGCGATTTCCTCCAGTTTGCGCCCAGGGTCCTCTACCAGACAGGATCTCCTCCCAAGTCCAAAAGTCCTTGTTGCTCCGTCGAGCATTTTTCCCATACCGCTTGGTCTCTGTATTTTGGTGGGTGATTCTGTCATAACTGTCGCTTTCCTCATCCTCGGAAGAGGTGAGGAGAGAAGGATCTTCAGACCAATATGCGGAGTCAGGGAAATATGCCATCTTTTATTATTAATACGAAAACTGATGACAGGAAAACAAACACTTTCAAAATTTACAAAATAACAAAACGACGTACACGCAACCTGAACATAAACTTACATGGACAAACGTAAACTCACGAACAGGAACGGACATCGAAACATACGAACAGCCAAACAGCTCCAAAAGTGAATACAACGAACATAACGAAGACATCACAGGAGACAATCACCCACAAACACACAGTGATAATGCCCTACCTAAATATGACTCTTGATTAGAGGAAAATGCAAACCACCTGCCTCTAATCAAGAGCCATACCAGGCAAACCGAAACCAACATAGAAACAGGTAACATAGACTGCCCACCCAAAACACATGCCCTGACCAAAAACACATAAAAACTAACATAAATAGGTCAGGACTGTTACAACACTATCTAACTAGAGAGTTTATCTGTATTTGTCATAGCTGTTTACTACACACCATCACAGACTGAGGCTGGCACTAAGACAGCATTGAATGAGCTGTATTACGCCATAAGCAAACAAGAAAACGTTCACCCAGAGGTGGTACTCCTAGTGGCCGGGGACTTTAATGCAGGGAAATTTAAATCCGTTTTACCAAATTTCTATTAGCATTTTAAATGTGCAACCAGAGGGAAAAAAACACTGGACCACCTTTACTCCACACACAGAGACGCATACAAAGCTCTCCCTCGCCCTCCATTTGACAAATCTGACCATAATTCTGTCCTCCTGATTCCTGCTTACAAGCAAAAATTAAAGCAGGAAGCACCATTGACTAGATCAATAAAAAAGTGGTCACCAATTGGAGGTTTACTTAGTAGAAATGCAAATATCATGGTACAGCTATATAGACACTCAATCATCATGTTACTTTTTAATGGTATGTTTACAAACATATATTTTGATAAAAATAATTGAAAGTTGTGTCTCATTATGGTAAGTGGTGAAATAAGTATAGCCAGTTACAATTGTAATGGCCTAGCAGATAATAAGAAAAGACAATCAGTATTTACCTGGCTAAAAGAGAAGGAATATAATATCTATTGTTTACAGGAAACCCATTCAACAGTTTTAGATGAAGTTTTGTGGAAAAAGAACTGGGGGGGGCGAAATATACTTCTCCCATGGGCAAAGAAATTCAAAAGGGGTGATGGTTTTAATTGACAATAATTTTGATCCAAATGTGAAAATTGTCCAAACAGATCCTCAAGGTAGATGGATTATTTTAAATATATTATTGGACAATAAACAGATATGGCTTATTAACTTATACGGTCTGAATAATGATGATCCAAGCTTCTATGAAAATATATATAAGAATTGTGTCACGTTCTGACCTTTATTTCCTTTGTTTTGTCTTTATTTAGTATGGTCAGGGCGTGAGTTGGGGTGGGCAGTCTATGTTTGTATTTCTATGTTTTGCTACTTCTGTGTTTGGCCTGATATGGTTCTCAATCAGAGGCAGCTGTCAATCGTTGTCCCTGATTGGGAACCATATTTAGGTAGCCTGTTTTGTGTTGGGTTTTGTGGGTGGTTGTCTTCAGTCTTCGTGTGTCTGCACCAGACAGAACTGTTTCGGTTTTTCACATTTGTTGTTTTTTTGTATTTTGAGTGTTCACTTTTATTAAACAAGATGAACAATTACCACGCTGCACATTGGTCCTCCGATTCTTCTAACTTCTCTTCAGACGAGGAGGAAGACGAAAGCCGTTACAAATTGATCAACTCTACAAGCAACACTAGACTCTATTATTATGGTGGGAGATTTTAATACAGTCTTAAATACCTCTATGGACCGGAAAGGAAATCACACTACAAACTTTCACCCTCAGGCACTTAAGGAAATCATGAATGTCATGGATTTATTGGAATTAGTGGATGTATGGAGACTTAAATACCCTGACCTAGTGAGATATACATGGTGGAGGCTTAATCAAGCTAGTCGTCTTGACTACTTTCTTATACCATTCTCTCTGGCACCAAAAGTTTAAAAAGTGTTGATAGGGGATTGAATGCGGTCGGATCATCACATAATTGGCATATACTTTACTCTTACAGAATTTCCACGTGGGCGAGGATATTGGAAATTTAATCAAAGCCTACTAGATTATAAATTGTTTAGAACTAGGACAGAAGAATTCATAACTGACTTTTTCAGACATAACATAGGTACAGCAGATCCCCTTATTGTATGGGACACTTTTAAGTGTGCCTTTAGAGGCCATGCAATTCAGTACTCATCTATAAAACAAAGCAATTTAGATCAAAATAGTCCATATTAACAAAGGAAATTGAAGGACTAACAGTACAGTTAGATAGCAATAAAAACGGTACCATAGAGGCACAGAATAAGTTAGAAGAAAAACACAAAGAAATGGAGGACCTTATTCAAGAAAGATCCAGTGTAATATATTATAAAAATAAAGCGAACTGGATGGAATATGGGGAAAAATGCACCAAATTATTTTTCAATCTTCAATATAGAAATGCTACCAAAGAAAATGTATTAAAACTTGTTACAAATGATGGAGTCACGCATGATTCACCAAATTATATTTTGAAAGAGGAAGTAAAGTACTTTAAGAATATGTTTTCGTTTCAGGCTCCTCCATCTCCACTAACTGAAACTTATTGTATGGATTTCTTTCCTAATAATAATGTAAAATTAACATCTGTACAGAAAGACTCATGTTAAGGCCAAATAACAGAGGAGAAACTGCTTGATGCAATTGGGGCCTTTAAGGATGGGAAAACTCCAGGGCTGGATGGCATACCAGTGGAAGTATACAAAACTTTTTTTGATATACTCAAAGAACCATTATTAGCTTGTTTTAACCACTCCTATATAAATGGTAGATTATCAGACACGCAACAAGAAGGTCTGATATCATTATTACTGAAACAGGACCCAAGTCCAGTCCATTTAAAAAATTGGAGACTTCTTACACTTCAGTGTTGTGATGCAAAAATCATAGCAAAATGCTTGGCGCATAGAATTAAAAAAGTATTGTCAGATTTTATTCATCCTAATCAGACAGGTTTTTTACATGGACGATACATTGGAGATAATATAAGACAAATACTGGAAACAATAGAACACTATGAAATATCGGGGACACCAGGCCTGGTTTTCATAGCTGATTTTGAAAAGGCTTTTGATAAAGTACGACTGGAGTTTATATATAAATGCCTAGAATATTTCAATTTTGGGGAATCTCTTATAAAATGGGTTAAAGTTATGTATAGTAACCCTAGGTGTAAAATAGTAAATAATGGCTACATCTCAGAAAGTTTTAAACTATCTAGAGGAGTAAAACAAGGTTGTCCACTATCGGCATATCTATTTATTTTTGCCATCGATATGTTAGCTGTTAAGATTAAATCAAACAATATTAATATTAAGGGATTAGAAATCCGTGGCTTAAAAATTAAGGTGTCATTGTACGCTGATGATTCATGTTCTCTTTTAAAACCCCAATTAGAGTCTCTCCACGGCCTCTTAGAGGGTCTAGATACTTTTGCCATCTTCTCTGGATTAAAACCAAATTATGATAAATGTACCATATTACGTATTGATCACAAAAAAATTCACATTTTACATTACCATGTAGTTTACCAATTAAATGGTCTGACGGAGATGTGGACATACTCGGTATACAAATCCCAAAAGAAAGAAATGATCTCACTCCAATACATTTTTATATAAAGTTAGCAAAAATAGATAAGATCTTGCTACCATGGAAAGGAAAAATACCGGTCTATTTGTGGAAAAATCACCCTGATTAACTCTTTAGTTATATCACGGTTTACCTATTTGCTTATGGTTTTGCCTACACCTAGTGACCTGCTTTTTAAATTATATGAACAAAAAATATTCAATTTTATTTGGAACGGCAAGCCAGATAAAATTAAAAGGGCCTATTTATATAACGAATATGAATGAATTCGGAGAGCAGAAATTATTAAATATTAAAGCATTAGACCTCTCACTAAAGGCATCAGTCATACAAAAGTTATTCTTAAATCCAAACTGGTTCTCTAGTCAATTGGTACGAATGTCTCATCCTATGTTCAAGAAGGGCTCTTTTCCCTTTATTCAGATTACACCTGATTACTTTCGGTTGTTTGAAAAGGAAATAATCTCCAACATATCTTCATTTTTTAAACAAGCCTTAGAAAGTTGCTTGCAATTTCAGTTTAATCCACCTGAAAGGACAGAACAAATAGTACAACAAATATTGTGGTTAAATTCAAATATACTAATTGATAAAAATAACTGTATTTATCGAAGAAATGTTTAAAAAAGGTATAATTTTAGTGAATGATATCATAAATAGGACTGGTGGAGTTATGTCACATATGCAGCTAACACAGACATATGGAAATGTCTGCTCTACTCAAAATTACAACTAATTAATTGCAGCATTACCACAAAAATGGAAGAGGCAAGTAGAAGGGGAAAAAAGTAAGGAACTTGTATGTCGGCCCTGTATTAAAGAACATAAATGGTTAAAGAAAAGTGTGATAAATAAAAACATACCAATTTCATTTAAGGACCAAAAAACTGACAGCTGTGCCATATAAATGGCAAAATAGTTGGGAAGAGATTTTCGATGTACCCATTCTGTAACGGCAGTCTAAGTCGTCCTCCTCATCGGACGAGGAGAGGCGAGAAGGATCGGAGGACCAATGTGCAGCATGGTAAGTTTCCATGATTTAATAACATGAAAACTAGACAAAAATACAAAACAACAAACGTACTAACCGTCACAGTCCCGTGTGGAACAAACACTGACACAGAAAACAACCACCCACAAAATCCCACCACAAAACAAGCCACCTATATATGATTCTCAATCAGGGACAACGATTGACAGCTGCTTCTGATTGAGAACCATATTAGGCCGAACACAGAAACAGACAAACTAGACACACAACATAGAATGCCCACCCAGCTCACGTCCTGACCAACACTAAAACAAGCAAAACACATAAGCACTATGGTCAGGACGTGACACATTCCATGGCACATGGTTTATGAATTGATACGCAAAACAACGGCGGATTCAAAACTTCGGATTTTTCAATTTAAATTACTACACAAAATTCTTGCAACAAATAGAATGTTATACATATGGGGGATACAATCTTCCCAGCTCTGCAGATTCTGCTGTGAGGAGGCAGAGTCATTAGATCATTTATTTTGGTATTGCCCATATGTAGCTCGTTTTTGGTCACAGGTCCAGGAATGGCTGAAGAATTGCAACATTTGCCTAGAACTAGCGCTACAGATAGCAGTACTGGGTGATTTGAAAAGCCATAGTCAATCAATCAATAATATAATAATTATTTTAGCAAAACAATATATTTTTAATTTACAATCTGTAGAAGCTATGAGAATAGGAAGGTTCAATTCTTTTGTGAAGCATCACAGCAAAGTTGAAAAATATATGGCAAATAGAAATCCGAAATGGATGATGTTGAGAGATAGATGGGAGGAGTTGAATGGAGCTGAAAGGTGGGACTAATAACAAGATAAACAATGTAAAGCATACGGGATCTGTAAAATGTATATAGGTTCGGATCGTTTGTGAAATAGCACAGTTACAAATAGAAATCAAACTGGATGGACATCAGAAATAGAGGAAGGACTAAGAACAAACAAGAGAGAACTATTGTAAAGGAGACTGTGTCTGTAAAATGTGTATAAGATGTATAAATTGACAGGTAAAAGCAGAAGTGTTTATTTACTCCAATTGGGGGATCGGTGGTAGGGTTTGCGGGGAATAATAATAAAGGTATATTCTTTAAAAAAGTATGTATGTCTATATAGGTATGTGTATGTATATATGTGTATATGTATGCATGCGTGTATGGATATATATTTACCCCAAAAAGATGGTGGATTGGAAATGATGCAGGCAATTACATTGGAAGCAACATTCTTTCCGCAATATTAAGCTGATCCACCCCTTAAATTTTTTTTTTTTTTTAAATAAAAAGTGGTCAGATGAAGCAGATGCTAAGCTACAGGACTGTTTTGCTAGCACTTACTGGAATATGTTCCGGGATTCCTCTGATGGCATTGAGGAGTACACCACATCAGTCATTGGCTTCATCAATAAGTGCATCGATGACGTTGTTCAAACAGTGACAGTACGTACATACCCCAACCAGAAGCCATGGATTACAGGCAACATTCACAGTGAGCTAAAGGGCAGAGCTGCCGCTTTCAAGGAGCGGGACTCTAACCCGAAAGCTTATAAGAAATCCCGCTATGCCCTCCGAACCATCAAACAGGCAATGCATCAATACAGGACTAAGATCGAATCATACTACACCAGCTCTGATGCTTGTCGGATGTGGTAGGGCTTGCAAACCATTACAGACTACAAAGGGAGGCACAGCAGAGAGCTGCCCAATGACACGAACCCACCAGACGAGCTAAACTACTTCTATGCTCGCTTCGAGACAAATAACACTGAAACATGCATGAGAGCACCAGCTATTCCGGAAGACTGTGTGATCAAGCTCTCCGCAGCCAATGTGAGTAAGACCTTTAAACAGGTCAACATTCACAAGGCCACAGGGCCAGACGGATTACTGCGAGCATGCGCTGACCAACTGGCAAGTGTCTTCATTGACATTTTCAACCTCTCCCTGTCTGTAATACCAACATGTTTTAAGCGGACTCCCATAGGGCCTGTGCCCAAGAACACTAAGGTAACCTACCTAAATGACATGAGGTGCTTCGAAAGGCTGGTCATGGCTCACATCAACACCATTATCCCAGAAACGCTAGACCCACCTTAATTTGCATACTGCCCCAACAGATCCAGAGATGAATCAATCTCTATTGCACTTCACACTGCCCTTTCCCACCTGGACAAAAGGAACACCTATGTGAGAATGCTATTCATTGATGACAGCTCAGCATTCATTACGATAGTGCCCTCGAAGCTCATCAATAAGCTAAGGACCCTGGGACTAAACATCTCCCGATGCAACTGGATGCTGGACTTCCTGACAGGCCACCCCCAGGTGGTAAGGATAGGTAACAACACCTCCGCCACACTGACCCTCAACACAGGGGCCCCTCATTGGTGCGTGCTCGGTTCCCTCCTGTACTTCCTGTTCACTCATGACTGCGTGGCCAGGCACGACTCCAACACCATCATTAAGTTTGCCGATGACACAACAGTGGTAGACCTGATCACCGACAACGATGAGACAGCTTATAGGGAGGAGGTCAGAGACCTGGCCGTGTGGTGCCAGGACAACAACCTCTCCCTCAACGTGATCAAGACAAAGGCGATGATTGTGGACCAAAGGAAAAAGAGGACCATGAATGCCCCCATTCTCATTGATGGAGCTGCGGTGGAGCAGGTTGAGAGCTTCAAGTTCCTCGGTGTCCAACAAACTAACAACGTCCAAGCACACCAAGACAGTCGTGAAGAGGGCACGACAAAACCAATTCCCCTCAGGAGACTGAAAATATTTGACATGTGTCCTCAGATCCTCAAAAGGTTCTACAGCTGTACCATCGAGAGCATCCTGACTGGTTGCATCACTGGCGGGTATGGCAACTGCTCGGCCGCCAACTGAAAGGCACTACAGAGGGTAGTGCGAACGGCCCTGTACATCACTGGGGCCAGGCTTCACTGGGGCCAACCTCTATACCAGGCGGTGTCAGAGGAAGGCCCTATAAATTGTCAAAGACTCCAGCCACCCTAGTCATAGACTGTTCTCTCTGCTACCGCACGGCAAGCGGTACCGGAGCGCCAAGTCTAGGTCCACGAAGCTTCTAAACAGCCCTAAGACTCCTGAACATCTAATCAAATGGCTACCCAGACTATTTGCATCGCCCCCCTCTTTTATACCGCTGCTACTCTCTGTTGTTATCATCTATGCATAGTCACTTTAATAACTCTACCTACATGTACATATTACCTCAACTAACAGGTGGCCCTACACATTGACTCTGTACCGGTACCCCCTGTACAGTATATAGTCTCGCTGTTGTTACTTCACTGCTGCTCTTTAATTACTAGTTACTTTTATTTATTTTCTTATCTGTATTGTTTTAAACTGCATTGTTGTTTCGGGGTTCGTAAGTAAGCATTTCACTATAAGGTGAAACACCTGTTGTATTCGGCGCATGTGACTTATAACATTTGATTTGATCTGATTTGAAAGATCCTTGATGAAACCTGCTCCAGAGCGCTCAGGACCTCAGACTGGGTGGCAAAGGTTCACCTTCCAACAGGACAACGACCCTAAGCACACAGCCAAGACAACAAAGGAGTGGCCCAGCTTCGGGACAACTTTCTGAATGTCCTTGAGTGGCCCAGCCAGAGCCCAGACTTGAACCCAATCAAACATCTCTGGAGAGACCTGAAAATAGCTGTGCAGCAACGCTCCCCATCCAACCTGACAGAACTTGATGTGATAAGGTGCGTCTCGGTGAGAGGTGTAGGAGTCAGGCGCAGGAGAGCAGGGATACTGAGAAGCGTGTTTAATATATAATAATATATATATATATATAGGCCATCAATACAAAATTGCCACAGACGAAAATCCAAAACTACGCTCTCCCACGGACCCAGAAACTCGTGCCAACACACGGAGGAACAACCAGAGTTCCGACACTACATACAAGTGCCAAAAAAAATGTGAAAACAAAACAGAAACTTGTGCCAAACACAAGGAGGAACAAACTCAGTTCCGAAACTTAACTACATGTGCGTAATAACGAAAACAAGAAACATCAAAGAATAAACAAGCGCAAATACACACAAGCTTAATCCCGCACGAAATAAGGCAGGTAACAGGTGCCCTATATACACACAGAAATAAAACGCAATTGAAACCAGGTGTGAAAATGAACACAGACAAAACAACCAGAAAAGGAAAAAGGGATCGGTGGCGGCTAGTAAACCAGCGACGCCAAGCGCTGAGCGCAGCCCAATGCCTCGCAAAGAAGGGCACCTATTAGTAGATGGGTAAAAAGAAAAAAGCAGACTTTGAATATCCCTTTGAGCATGGTGAAGTTATTAATTACACTTTGGATGGTGTATCAATAAACCTAGTCACTACAAAGATACAAGTGTCCTTCCTAACTCAGTTGCTGGAGATTAAGGAAACCGATCAGGGATGTCACCATATGAAGCCAATGATGACTTTAAAACAGTTACATATTTTAATGGCTGTGATAGGACAAAACTGAGGACACTGTGATAGGACAAAACTGATCAACAACATTGCAGTTACTCCACAATACTAACCTAAATGACAGAGGGAAAAGAAGGAAGCTTGTACAGAATACAAATATTCCAAAACGTGCATCCTGTTTGCAATAAGGCACTAAAGTAAAACAGCAAAAAATGTGGCAAAGAAATTAACTTTATGTCCTGAATACAAAGTGTTACAGTATGTTTGGAGCAAATCCAATGCAATTATGGGGTATTGTGTGTAGATGGGCGAGAAAAATAATAATATTTAATACATTTTGAATTCAGGCTGTAACACAACAAAATGTGGAATAAGTAAAGGGGTATGAATACTTTTTGAAGCCACTGTATATTTATATTCCGAACTCTGACATTCTGATACTTTTGATATTACTTTGACATTTTTGTATTATCTGCATATTGTTTTGTATTGCTAAGTCTTATTACTGCACTGTTGGAGCTAGAAACACAAGTATTTCGCTGCACATGCGGTAACATTTGCAAATCTGTGTACGTGACCAAAAAGACTTTGATTTGATTTTGATTGATGTTAACTCTTCTTCAGTCTCCTGCCAATGTATCTGAGTTCTCAACGTACATCATTATTCCCAGAATTATGTGTATTTAATTTACAGGTGAACAAAGTGACCATATAAGATTTTTTGTTTGAGAATGTCTGTTGATATCTCAACTCAGCATACTGCTAATGACAGCGGCATGCTGGTAAAACAGGAAATTGTGAGTTTTTCCTGTCAACGTTGCTTAACTTCTTAGCAACAACATACTGTAATCTTAAACATGTTAACACAGTCCTTACACGTGTCTATAAACATGTAAAATGTCCCAGTTGTTATTATTAGTAGTATCATGCATTGTTTATTGTCCTTTCCAGAAAGAGGCCAAATAGTTGTTTTCATGATCTGTCTTCTCCCTTTCAGGGCCTCTAAACCTCTCGACCCCCTTCCCGTACACACACACATTCCTCCCCCTCGGCCGAGGCGGCATGTGGCTAAACCACAGGCAGGGAGAGGTAGAGAGGACAGAGGGCCAGGCCTCCACTCTCACTGATTACTGCAGAAGAGGAGAGACGCTGCTGCCAACTCCTCTCACAAGAGAGAGAAGCGCCTCTGCACTGCCGCTACGCCTTAATGCTGCTGGCCAAGCGCACACACAAATGCATGCGCTTGAGAACAAACACACGCTCAGATTCTGACAGATACACATACCACGTATACTACACAAACGCAGAAAGATATTTTGCCCTAACACAATTATAGAAATACAATGATCTAACACACTACACAAACACACGGAGGAAGATACACTGACCAGACCACACACACAATCATACACTGCCCACACATACACGACATGCACAGTATGCAAGTCTTCACGTTAATACACAAACACACACGTGTCACATATTTAGACACTGCCATATGCTTTCATGCATCACCCTTTCACAAACATTTGCACCGGCTCCCCTACCTACGCACTTCCTCAAACTCTTAAACACTCATTCTAACACTCACAAGTTTATGGAGACACATTCCCACACATTCACACTGGTGGATATCTAGCCGACTCAGTGGACTGCACTTGTAAAACATACACATTACTGTAACACACACAACCACTGATCCATCGCTCTCATACTTCAGCGGATACCATGAGCATGAACATTCACTTGCAGATGCATCTCCTAAAAGGCCATATCAAAGGAGTGGTTTGTTATATGGACAGTTGTGTTGGCTGTGGGCTGGGGGACTGGTGCCAGTGACGAGGGAAGCCTTTCTCTCAAAGCTGCACTCACAGATGTTAAATGGACAGTAAAATGTCCTCTCAAGCATTCATGTCTCCCAATAAAACAGCTGTTCCACTCGGAACACTACCCATGGTTTAGTCTGGTGGATCAACCCAGAAAGGCCCATCTCTCCTGGGCCCCATGTCTCCCTTCTGCCTGGCTCTGTGGAGCTGCTCTGGGGCTGGGCGCCTGCTCTCTGCAAAACCACAGCTAGCTTGCCTCTTCCGCTTGGCACCACATATTACATTGGTCGGTTCCATTGCACTCTCTCTCTCTTTCTTTCTCTCTCTCTTTCTTTCTCTCTCTCTCTCTCTTTCTCTCTCTCTCTCTCCATGTCCCTGTTCTCTCCACCTATTATTCTGTAATTCTGTCATTGTTGCCACCCCAGCACTCGATGCTGCCCGGTGGTGTGAGCTGGAGCTTGACGTTGTGCAGGGTACAGTAATGAGCCTCCATATAATATCTCTCCTTTTGCAGCTCCCCACATCACTCATGCATGCATCTATTTGCATTTACAGATGCCATATCTTAATTCGATCATCCTGTTGCTGCAAAGATTTTCCTGCATTGCAGGAAATGCAAACTTGTAGTGTATTCAAGGTTTTAAAAGGCTTGTAAGGTTTGTAATTTGAACTGAAACATGTCAGACTATTTGCCCTAATTAAAAATGTATCAACCTTTATTGATAATAATCCACCGAATAATTCTCATTTCCAGTTGCTGCAGGATTATTTTCCTGCTGTAGCAAACTGGTTTGAATGAAGATCCTATATCTGTATATTCCATATATACACATAGAGTGCATTCGGAAAGTATTCAGACCCTTTGACATTTCCACATTTTGTTACATTACAGCCTTATTCTAAAATGTATTAAATAGTTTTTTCTTCATCCATCTACACACAATAACCCAGACCCTTTACCCAGTACTTTGTTGAAGCAACATTGGTATCGATTACAGCCTTGAGTCTTCTTGGGTATGACGCTTCAAGCTTGGCACACTTGTTTTTGGGGAGTTTCTCCCATTCTTCTCTGCAGTTCCTCTCAAGCCCTGTCAGGTTGGATGGGGAGCGTCGCTGCACAGCTATTTTCAGGTCTCTCCAGAGATGTTTGATCGGGTTCAAGTCCGGGCTCTGGCTGGGCCACTCAAGGACATTCAGAGACTTGTTTTCATCATGGATCTCTCTGTACGTTGCTCGGTTCATCTTTCCCTCAACCCTGACTAGACTCCCAGTCCCTGCTGCTGAAAAACATCCCCACAGCATGATGATGCCACCACCATGTTTCACCGTAGGGATGGTGCCAGGTTTCCTCCAGACGTGACTCTTGGCATTCAGGCCAAAGAGTTCAATCTTGGTTTCATCAGACCAGAGAATCTTGTTTATCGTGGCCTGAAAGTCCTTTAGGACTCTAGGAAGAGTCTTGGTGGTTCCAAACTTATTCCATTTAAGAATGATGAAGGCCACTGTGTTCTTGGGGACCTTCAATGCTGCAGAATGTTTTTGGTACCCTTCCCCAGATCAGTGCCTCGACACAATCCTGTCTCGGAGCTCTACAGACAATTCCTTCGACCTCATTGCTTGGTTTTTGCTCTGACAAGCACTGTCAACAGTGGGACCTGATATAGACAGGTGTGTGCCTTTCCAAATCATGTCCAATCAATTGAATTTACCTCAGGTGGACTCCAATCAAGTTGTAGAAACAGCTGAAGGATGATCAATGGAAACAGGATGCACTTGAGCTCAATTTTGAATCTCATAGCAAAGGGTCTGAATACTTATGTAAATAAGGTATTTCTGTTTTTTATTTTTAATACATTTGCAGAAATTTCGAAAAACCTGTTTTCGCTTTGTCATTGTGGGGTATTGTGTGTGATGAGGGGGGACAACGATTTAATACATTTTAGAATAAGGCTGTAACGTAACAAAATATGGAAAAAGGGGTCTGAATACTTTCTGAATGCACTGTATATATGGCTGCAGGTCTCCTCTGTGGAACCCCTACCTCTCTCATTCAAATACCTCAATCTAAAATCTTTATATTTCTTTAAAAATATATATTTTATGTGTAATATATTTCAGCTTTCAATTCTCTCTAATACATTTTGTATGGGTGTTGAGTTCTTTTTTTAGCAGCTCTGAGATTGTGACATTAATGTGAACTGCTTTTTGATTCCACTTCCCATTCTCTATCAATGAGAGCTTCCTGTCCTCACGCCAGCACTCCCCACAGAGTCATTCAGAGCTTTCTGTCACCATTCATAATTTTCATATTAACTACATATGAAACTTCATATCGTACTATGATCTCTGTATTTATAAAAGGGAAGATAAACTTTATGGTTCCAGCATATAGAGACTCCTTGTTCAACACTCTCAATTCATCCAGAAAAAAAGACATCTACAGTGAAATAGAAAAATATAGCTAATGATGTGGTCATTATTACAATTCAAACTTATTGACACTATTTTCACACATGAAAACAATATTTATTGAAAGACGTGCATCCCTGCCAGCGCAGATAAATACAGTTGAAGTCGGAAGTTTACATAAACCTTAGCCAAATACATTTAAACTCAGTTTTTCACAATTCCTGACATTTAATTCTAGTAAAAATTCTCCGTCTTAGGTCAGTTAGGATCACCACTTTATTTTAAGAATGTGAAATGTCAGAATAATAGTAGAGAGAATGATTTATTTCAGCTTTTATTTCTTTCATCACATTCCCAGTGCGTCAGAAGTTTACATACACTGAATTAGTATTTGGTAGCATTGCCTTTAAATTGTTAAACTTGGGTCAAACGTTTCGGGTAGCCTTCCACAAGCTTCCCACAATAAGTTGGGTGAATTTACATCCACAGGTACACTTCCTATTGACTCAAATTATGTCAATTAGCCTATCAGAAGCTTCTAAAGCCATGACATAATTTTCTGTAATTTTCCAAGCTGTTTAAAGGCACAGTCAACTTAGGGTATGTAAACTTCTGACCCACTGGAATTGTGATACCGTGAATTATAAGTGAAATAATCTGTCCGTAAACAATTGTTGGAAAAATTACTTGTGTCATGCACAAAGTAGATGTTCTAACCGACTTGCCAAAACTATAGTTCGTTAATAAGACATTGTAAATAAGTCATATATAAATTGGATGGGGAAAATACTGGAGCCTCGGAATGAACCAATAGATAGAGCATCTCTCCTCCTATCCTCTCCCCTCTCCCGTTGCCATTTCATCTAATCAGTGACCCTGTAAACAGCACAGGCAGGTTTAACTGATCTGTTTAAAGACACACGGGCTCCCTGATTATCGTCTCTGTATCCGGCCATAAATAATGAGATTTAGCTCAATTAGAATCCTCTTGAGGTGTAAAACAAGTGGAGAGGCTAGAGTAACCAGCAGTAATCCACACACCTCCTGCTCTCCGCATAGTGGATTACACCCCTGGCCACTGTTTATCGTTTACGTAAACTAGCCGCTCCGGAGCAGACACCTCCTTGCCAGATAGGATCTGATCCCAGCCGCTTGATGAACAACAGGGCACAGCCTGGCTTCTCCCACTGCACCAAACCCCACAACACATTAAGACTGTCTCAGTCTCATGTACAGTTCAGACTCAAGGTCAGTTTCATAACTGTTAGCTCATTGATTGGTATGGTGTGGTTCTCTGTAGTCGCCTATAACACAGATTGAGGTAGCATGACACTACAGCCAAGCTCTGGAGTTCAGTCAACTCACGGGTGCTGGCAAGGAGTTAATGAAGAAAGCTTTGTCCAGTGTCAAGTCAAACAAGCAATGCTGAAAAAGCTAAAGAAGTGCTTCAGGATTAGGAAAAACAGGGAATTCCTCTGTGTGCACTGTGATGCCCTCAGGTGTCACGCCCTGGCCTTAGTATTCTTTGTTTTCTGTAATATTTTGGTTAGGTCAGGGTGTGACAGGGGGGATGTTTGTGTATAGTTGTCTCGTCTTGGGTGGTTGTATTGTATAGGGGGTTTTGGTAGAGTGTATGGGTTTGTGTTGAGTGTAGGTGTCTAGGTAAGTCTATGGTTGCCTGAATGGTTCTCAATCAGAGACAGCTGTCATTCATTGTCTCTGATTGGGAGCCATATTTAAGGCAGCCATAGGCATTAGGCTATTGTGGGTAATTGTCTATGTGTAGTGTCAGCACTATTTTGTTTGAATAGCTTCACGGTTGTTTTGTTCGTCTTCATAATAAAAGAAGATGTCTTTCTATCACGCTGTGCCTTGGTCCTCTATTCAAAGTTACGACGATCGTGACATCAGGATTATAAAGACAACAGCATTACAATTGATTTCAATTTGTTTAACAACAAGTCATCCCATGATGGACAGGAATGGTGATGGAATAACTAAGTTTACCTTCCTAAGATGACTTAGTCTTTGCATAACCCTACTGTTTGACAGTGTGAACATTACATCATTGTCTGTCCCAAATGATTGACACCTACAATACCACAGGAGAAAAAACACACCAGGGCCCCTGAGGTTTGACAACATTTTCAGATGGGGTTTGGTATCTCTCCCAGCCAAGTGAAAGAGTCTTGGACTTCCATTTTATGGACTGTTCCCCAGTCCTGCAAAATATATGGTTTCATTCCCCCAGATCAGAGCAGAGTAGCTACAGCCAGACACTGGCCCCTTCGCTGACAGCAGGTTTTATTTGATGTGGATGTCTTGTATTTGGTTACAGCGCAGCCTCTACATATGATCTCCATTATGGCTATAGCATGAGCTTACGCTGGTTGCTGACTTGTGACGTTGGGCAGAGGGATAGAGTTGATGTAAGTGTTCATAAAGACCAGTTGGGATCAACGATGAGGTCCTCTTTTTCTCTGGCGGACTGTGGGCACGTACGCAACATGCCCCACTATGTCCAAAAGGTGACACTACTCTGTGTCTATCTATTCTAGACTGCCAACAGATCCGATGGATGGAAAACTGTTGAAATATGAACCACTGCCTAATTGTTTTATTTCCAAGGAATTAATTTCATTTAATTTCAAGTCACTGGTGTAAAGTAGAGTTGTGTTGAGAAGATAATGAGAGTTAGATAATCAATGTGTTTCTTCTGTTATTTGATAGCTTGGACTATATCTAATAGATAGCCTAATCTGGAAAATTATCAAACTGTCTCAATCTTTCTCAAATGCAAGAAACTGCTTTCCCTGTAAACCTCTATGCATAAAATGAATGGGTACTGTTGAATTACTTCCACAACCAAAGAGGCTGAACTTTGATGAAAACACTTTGTCTCTCTGATGGTGACCTATGTTCCACTGGTGTTGTTGTGTAAAGAGGTCGATGGTTTCAGCTATATTGCTGTTCATCCCAGCCTACTATTGATTCTTAAACAGAGACATTAAGATAGGAAATGTTCAACTTTAACTCCAGAAGTGAAAGTGGTTCATAACAAGACATTGATCAATTCCATTGCCATGATCATGAGCTTGAATCCATTTCTTAGTAATAGTTACTTCTCCATCATGAAAATGATCTGAGACTTGCCAGTTACTTTATTATAACAGTCCATTGATAAACCAAGCACATGTTGAGACACCAGACAGAGCATCTTGTTGTAAGATGAAAATGTTCCTATATTACTGTTTCAATCCACGGTCTCTCAAACTTCAAGAGAAACAAATATCAGTGAGAAGTGGAAAAAGTTAGATAACGTTATGGCAGTATTGTAAAAATAGAGTAGGGTGGTAGGCCTATACATATTGAATTTATCTGAGTGTTATGGGGAAGACATGGCCGTTTACATAGCACCCACTATGTAAGGTCAAAACGATTAGTGACTGGATTTCAGTGTACAGTATATCATTAGGCCAACTTATTCATTCTCTGTAATATGATTGTATAAAGCAATACAGACCAATAAATGACTTAAAGAAATATGCATTATTGACATCATACAAAGACCACCTCTTTGTAATATATTGCCCTCATCAATCACATTTTTGTCACACTTGCAGTTAAGAGCTGTGACTATTGCAGGAAGCACCAGGAATTAGTGAATTTAACAAATTCATATTATCAAAGGTTCCCAATAATTCCAACAATTACTACTCCATAATTATTGGTCCAGAATATGTGACCTTCAATATCATATTTACTTAATTCTTCAAAGCATTTGCATGATATGATATTGTTACAACAAATCAAAATCAAATCAAAATCAAATCTAATGTTATTGGTCACCTACACATGGTTAGCAGATGTTATTGCGAGTGTAGCGAAATGCTTATGCTTCTAGATCCGACAGTGCAGCAGTATCTAGCCGGTAATATCAAAAATTTCCACAACAATACCTAAATTCTAACAAATTCCACAACAAAACCTAATACACACAATCTAGTAAAGGAATAGGTTGAGAATATATAAGTATAAAATATATGGATGAGCAGTGACAGAGCGGCTAAGATGCAATAGATAGTAAAGAATAGATAGTGAAGGATACAGTATACAGTATATATGTACATATAAGACGAGTAATGTGAGATATGTAAACATTCTTAAAGTGGCTAGTGTTCCATTTATTAAAGTGGCCAATGATATCAAGCCTGTAGGTAGGCAGCCACTTCACTGTGTCAGTGGTGGCTGTTTATCAATCTGATTACCTTAAAATAGAAGCTGTTTTTCAATCTCTGTCCCAGCTTTGATGCACCTGTACTGACCTCGCATTCTGGATGGAAGCAGGGTGAACAGGTAATGGCTCGGGTGGTTATCGTCCTTGATGATCTTTTTTGCCTTCCTGTGACATTGTTGTAGGTGTCCTGGAGGGCAGGTAGTTTGTTCCTGGTGATGCGTTGTGCAGGCCGCACCACCTTCTGGAGAGACCTGCGGTTGTGGGCGGTGCAGTTGCCTTACCAGGCGGTGATACAGCCCGGCAGGATGCTCTCAATTGTGCACCTGTAAAAGTTTTCGGTGACAAGCCAACATTTTTCAGCCTCCTGAGGTTAAAGAGATGCTTTTGCGCCTTCTTCACCACACTGTCTGTGTGGGTGGACCATTTCAGTTTGTCGGTACACCGAGAAACTTAAAACTTTCCACTTTCTCCACTGCTGTCCTGTCGATGTGGATAGGGGAGTGCTCCCTTTTCTGTTTCCTGAAGTCCACGATCATCTCCTTTGTTTTGCTGACATTGAGTGAGAGGTTATTTTCCTGACACCACACCTCCTCCCTGTAGGTGTAACAGCATACCTTCTGTCCCTCTCCTCGCCTCGAACCAGGTACCCTCTGCACACATCAACAACTGCCTCCCACGAAGCATCGTTACCCATTGCTCCACAAAAGCCGCGGCACTTGCAGAGCAAGGGAAACAACTGCTTCAAGGTCTCAGAGCGAGTGACGTCACCGATTGAAATGCTATTAGCGTGCACCCCGCTAACTAGCTAGCCATTTCACACCGGTTACACTCACCCCCCTTTTGACCTCCTCCTTTTCCACAGCAACTAGGGATCTGGGTCAACAGCATCAATGTAATAGTTTAGCTTCCGTCCCTCTCCTCACCCCTACCTGGGCTCGAACCAGGGACCCTCTGCACACATCAACAACTGCCTCCCACGAAGCATCGTTACCCATCGCTCCACAAAAGCCGCGGCACTTGCAGAGCAAGGGAAACAACTGCTTCAAGGTCTCAGAGCGAGTGACGTCACCGATTGAAACGCTATTAGCGCGCACCCCACTAACTAGCTAGCCATTTCACAACGGTTACATAGGCTGTCTCGTCGTTGTTGCTAATCAAGCCTACCACTATTGTGTCGTCTGCAAACTTGATGATTGAGTTGGAGGCGTGCATGGCCATGCAGTCGTGGTTGAACAGGGAGTACAGGAGAGGGCTGAGAACGCACCCTTGTGGGGCCCCAGTGTTGAGTGGAGATGTTGTTTTCTACCTTCACCACCTGGGGACGGAAGTCCAGGCCACAGCTGCACAGGGCGGGGTCAAGACCCAGGGTTTCAAGCTTCATGACGAGTTTGGAGGGTACTATGGTGGTAAATTCTGAGCTGTAGTCAATGAACAGCATTCTTACATGGGTATTCCTCTTGTCCAGATGGGATAGGGCAGTGTGCAGTGTGATGGTGATTGCATCGTCTGTGGACCTTTTTGGGTGGTAAGCAAATTGGAGTGGGTCTAGGGTAACATGTAGGGTGTAGGTGATATGATCCTTGACTAGTCTCTCAAAGCACTTCGTGATGACAGAAGTGAGTGCTACGGGGCGATAGTCATTTAGTTCAGTTTCCTTAGCTTTCTTGGGAACAGGAACAATGGTGGCCATCTTGAAGCATGTGGGGACAGCAGACTGGGATAGGGATTGATTGAATATGTCCGTAAACACACAAGCCAGCTGGTCTGCGCATGCTCTGAGGATGTGGCTAGGGATGCCGTCTGGGCCAGCAGCCTTGCGAGGGTTAACACGTTTAAATGTTTTTCTCAAGTCAGCCACTGAGAAGGAGAGACCACAAAAGCGCGCAAAGAAGTTGTTTAATTTGTCTGGGAGCAAGACGTCGATGTCCGTGACGGAGCTGGTTTTCTTTTTGTAATCTGTGATTGGCTGTAGACCCTGCCACATACGTCTCGTGTTTGAGCCGTTGAATTGATACTATCAGTGTATAAACACAGAGGGCATAGGTTATTATGTTCAATAGATTATTCTTATGATTACAGGATGGCAGCTCTTTTCTTATGCTGATTATAAACTCTCACAATGTGTTCAATAATTTGATGGTAGGCTATACAGGAACAAAATCATACTTATGGGCTTTAATGTTTGGACCATTTTCTCTCTGTAAAATCGAGACTGCACACTATTCTATAATTCCCCCTTATCAGCTAAAGGCTTTAGTTATTTACTTTAAAATTGACTAATTTCTTATTCCAGCGGAGGGAGGAATGGACGCTGACTTGAACAGCTGCTTCATGACCCAAAAAACTGTCAGTCTTTCCCTGGAATAAATTGTGGAACGTTCCATTTTTCGAAGCGGGGTACAGAAGCTATGAGGAATAAGAAACATGAGGGATAACCATTTAAAACATTATTACTTTGGCCATCAGTAAAACAAAATTAGTTTTATAACATAATTATTAAATAGTTTATTATCCCGATATGATTTGTTGGTCATAAACGAAGAGATAGACTTTAGATTACTAATACACACCCCGCTCAAAAAAGCGCAGATTCGAGTAGGCTCATAGTAGAATCAATTCACAGAGAGGGTAGCTTGAAACCGTCAACTCATGCCTGTGCGCCGAGTTTGGAGAGTGGCGTGTCGGGCAGCTTGGAGTTTAATAGTCCGAGTAGCATCCGTACAATGTAGTCTGTCTATCCATACGTATGTACATGTGTGTAAGAGTTCAAATCTAATAGGAATTGTAATTGTTTAAAACAGATGTTTAGCCTATGCTGTAGGAAGAAGAGCGCAAATACGGGTTCAAATTAAACTGGATTTGATGTTACCAAACTATCTTGTCATAACTTTATTGATTGTGTGTGTGAAAGAGAGAGAGATAGATGTGTTCCTAAGTGTCCCTATAAATGTAACTTTGTACGAACTTTGTAAAAATACTGTATAGTCTATCGTCAGACAATACTCATCTTTACAGTACCAGGACATATTATATAGTAGCCAAATACCCATTTAGCCTATGTTGACAGATTAGGCTACAGCAGGCATGATTTGCACCTGTGTATGGCCACAATTGAAATGTATACAATGTCTCAGCTTATTTGAATTGGATCTGACAGAATGTGTCCACCAAACTATTCAGTCACAGATGTGAAGAGTTACATAGCAATTTCAATGTATCACTCCTAAAAAACTGTTCCTCACTCAGCTATTGATTATAGCACACACTTAATTATGGAAAACAATCCCCCTAAATTGTACCCATGAGAGACCTGTCAGGAGCTGTTACTTGGTCAGGAGTTTTCCCTGTGAACTGACCATGAAAATCTTCTGGCCCCTTATTATTACCCATATTATCCGTGAGGTCACATCAGTCCCAAAACAAGACTGTATTTTGTGTTTAGATGTCTCATACACTCACCACTTATCATAATCTACCCCTGGCATTATCTTGTCAATTAAATATCTTACTGTAGTACACCTACAATGAAAGTGTATAATTCATTCCAGTTTGGTTTACTTTTGAATCGGTTGTCTGTCCAGTGATGTTGTTTTCTTGACCACAGTGCTTTAACTACACAGGGAAGTGGAGTCTCCTCAACACAGGCCTTTTGTGTTACATTGTTATTACATTGTAGATCCAACGACCATTTAGGAGTAAATAGAATCTTTCAAATATAACTATAGCCATCAAATCTAGCCAGATGTCATTGCCTGTCTTCACAGGATACCAGTAGAAACAACATAATCCACTGTAAATCTCAAACTTCACACAGCTATTGAGTCGGCCACCCAGTGGCTGTGGCCTGTCTTGACCTGATGAGAGAGATTCTTTTTATTTTGTCATAAGTTTTGCTCTAATATGGAGGCAGCACCCATCCTCGCATTAGGAGCAGAGGTTCTCTGAAACCTATTGACTGTTTTGATATAGCTTAACTATTTCCTTTTTATGATCACAAGTTAGTTAGCATGGAGTTATCAATGTCGAGTTTAGACAGAGCTGGATTCCTGAGCTTCTCCTCAGTCTCAATCAACACAAAACACAAAAGCATCAGCCAGAACACGATGAAGATGTAAAACTACAGAATACCCTCGCAATCGACTAAACAGCAAACGCTACACAATCTCCCAAATGTCACACAAAGCGTGACCACATGGCTCACGCATCCCTCCCCTCAATCTCTGTCTCTACGTCCACCTCTCTCTGTATCTCTCTTTATCTGTCCCTCCTTCCCTTCTCATTATTCTGTTGGTTTCTCCAGTCCTGTCCAGTGGTGCTGTGTGTGTGCGGTGGTGGGCTGTGCTGTTTAATGCACTGCAGGTTGGCTCCAGCAGCAGCAGGTTTGACCAGATAAGAGAGCAGCTCTGCCTTCATTCTGATGGGGGAGAGGAGAAGAGAGGATTAGAAAGAGGAGAGGAGAGGAGAGGAGAGGAGAGGAGAGGAGAGGAGAGGAGAGGAGGGGAGGGGAGAGGAGAGGAGGGGAGAGGAGGGGAGAGGAGGAGAGAGCCTGTGGAAGTAGCCTAGTGCCTCCAACCCAAGGAACTAAGGCAAGGAGCTGCGCTCAAACCTGGATCTGTGGCTCCCCCTGTGTCTGACTCACAGTAATGCAGACACTAGAGTAGATCACTTTAGAGCTCATGTTTGGGTAAGACGCCAGTGCCACCACCAAGTTGGTAGCCTGGCGTGCCAGGTTTGTAGGCTCTGTCGTCAGACACACAGCTGTTAGTGAAGACTAACAAGGCAGTGCTCCATGTTAATTGAACCAACATGGATTTGTACAACCCAAACAGCTTTTCACCCCCCTATTAGACAGACAGGCAGACATAAACAACCGGCTGCTCATGGATGTTGAATTAGGTACAACTGTGGAGGGTATTATTTCCGTGAGGTCACATTTCACAGTTTCAAACGATTGTAAGGCAGAAACCCATAAAAATCACAGATTACCTCTCTATGTCAACAGACCCAGGGAAGCCAGCAGAATGTATTTTCATTAAAGAGTCTATTTCACAAATGAAAAGAACATTCTTTATTGTGTTGTTTCTCTTCCTCAACGCCCATACAGAGACCTGGATATTTTTTTGCCAGATCAGATACCCTGTGCGCCCACCAAAGAGCGTTTTCTGGCATGAGGCATCAGCGCCTGTGATCTCTGTGTCCTCCCCTTCACCAGGCCTAGTCATCTGACATTGTTATCAATGGGAGCCCAGCTGCAGCCTGCCTCATTCATTCCAGATAGAGCGCGGATGGCTCACGTTATTGGAGTGGCGGTACAATGGGAGGCAGGGTTTAGTCTGTACAGCCCCTGAACATATGGGAGACAATCAGCACATTGAGGCAGCTCTCAGCCCCGGTGTGCCGCTGAATGGGAGTCGGGTGGCATTGTTTGCACACCGCACTGGCTGCGTCAAGAGCCCAGACAGCCTCCAGAGTGACTCATCCCTCCACCGCGAATAGGCTTCTTCTCAAGTTATGAGGGAGAATGTCTTCCCCTCATTATGGGCTATGACGAGGCTGGGGGACATGTTTAAATATGCACCACGACACATTGTTTTCTCACTGTCTAATATTCACACAGCCTGGCTGCCGATTATGCAGATGGACTGAGGGTGAGCAAATGGACATCATGCAAATAGGAAGACATTAATATCTATGAAGTGGAGGAAGTCAGAGGAGAAACACGAAGACGATATTGGAATAGCTGTAGAGATGAATCAACATTGGCTCTCTTAGAGGATCATTATCATTGATATGAAATCTTCACTCAGAGCCATGAGCATAAGATTAAAATGTAGTTCAATTCAAATACATTTATTTGTAACGTTTTTACTGCTATAGAAAAGGATAAAATCCTAATCCTGGTTTAAGTGGTATAAAAACCTTAAAGGATCTGCTAATGTTTTCTCCTGTATGCTCAATGAACAGCAGGGTAGCCTAGTGGGACACCCCTGGAGAAAATGTGGGTTAAGTGCCTTGCTCCATGGCACATAGACAGATTGTTCACCTTGTTGACTTGGGTATGCAAACCAACAACCTTTCGGTTACTGCCCCAACGCTCTAACCACTAGGCTACCTGTTGCCCTTGTATAATATAACCTGTCTTCTGATTCCGGAGAGTCACAAGGCAAGACAAACAGCTAAAAACAGACACAATGAAATCAGTGAGGAGCTTTAGGCGCCACCGTGTGGATAAAAATGACAATCGCGTTGAGATTTTCCATGCATTCATTCCTCAGTGTATGTGATCCACCTCCATCATTAGGAGTTCATTCTGAATTAGTAGCCCTGTGTACAAGCTACAGAAAACAAAATAAGTTGCCCCACAGCAGAGTGAGAGGGGAAAAAAACACATTTCAGCCACCCAAGGCTTCGTGTGTGTGCCTTTTGTCTGGACAGGAGGGTTTCTAATGAGTTCCAGATGCATTTGGTGGGGTTCCCTCACTTCCCTGCAACTGAAATGTTCCTCACTTGGGAGCACAGAGACTCTGAAATAGCACACATAAACAATGAGAGTCTGGGGATTTGTACATGCAAAATGTTGGACGTTTTTACAACCAAAATAGAACATTTGACAAACGGAAGATACTGTACCAACTAGTATGACGTAATGCTATGTGATTATGTTGTTGATATTTCATATCCTCCATGAACAATTTGAATGTATGGAAGAAAGTGGAAATATATGTTTTAAATTAATATGGTATAAGAATGGCTTAAAGAACGTCTTAAATCTCAATGGGACTGCGAGTCATTCCATAATTGATCATGCATACTGTAGATGCGATACATGTATGTGTGCTGACATAAAACCCACAAAGTCATCTCCATTATATTTACCATGAACACACTTTATTCATCATGTTATAGTTATGTATTATTTCATTGAAAACAAACAGATAAAAAGGAACCGTTTACGGTTCGAAACTCTTATGACATTCTACATGAAGCTGTAACCTTCACTTGAAGCAGGACTGATATCGAATGGCTTTTAGAGATATCCATCTTGTTTCTTAACTTAAATCAGGAGATTAATATCCTAACATTCTATTCGACACTTAAATAGAAACACAAAAACCACAATTGTACATTAGTTGGCTTCCATACTGAGATGGGTGGTTTCATTGAATGTGGTGTAGCGTACTAGCATGCACAGTGAGTAGGCAAAAGGAAAATGTACTTTACTGGGCATCAACATCACTGAGGAGAGAACTGAAATCTCACTGAGTGTGTTACTCGATAACAAAGGTCTATTCTAAAAGCCTTGCATTGAGCATCCCATTGGTCTTCCCTATCATTATGTGCCTGTATAGCATACAAAACAGTCTACTATTAGAAAGCGCATGGTACATTTAAGAGCTAAAAGGACTAACCCTTAAGGAGATATAGTAATAATACAGTAATATTAGTCTTCCGGCATGTCTCTGGAAAAGGGGGTACATTGTTGTATTACAGCTGTAGCAATAGGATAGATGAGTATTTACATGGGACTTCACTGACACTAGTAAACAGGTACCTTATGTTATTGGTTCTGAATAAATACACAAAGTCATGAATAAATACATACGATAATTCTCATTCTGAGTGGGCGGTACAATTCCAGTTTAATTCAGCACCAAGTACTGTTTTTATTTTGTTCACACACACATGCACACGCCGTGCGCACTCTCACTCACACAAACACACACACACACAAACACAGTTAGCTGAGGGTGTCAGTCAACATAATTTGAGCACAATTCCTTTATTTGCCAAATGTCAGAATTCAATTAAATGGGGTGTTTCATCTGATCTGAGAATTCTCTGTAAGATCTACAGAGATCTATAATTTATGGAGTGTATTTGCTTCTTTTAGGTGATATATCAGTGATTATCATCAAAGGTGAAACCTGGTAGCCATTGTCTCCTGCAGCGTTCACAATATAGCTTTCAAAGCATTTTAAACATCTCCATACCTTTTCTCTATCTACACAAATTAATTCCAAGAGGATGTAAGATCATTTTTATTCATCTTCAATTTGAATCCCTGTGTGTGTCCTTTCTTTTTTATCCCTTGACATCAAAAGCCTGGAAAGCTTTCAGAGCACATGTTCTCCTTGACTTCCTCACAGGCAGATCTAAGTAGTTACATTTAATAGTTACAATGTCCATTAAATAAGCCTTAAGCAACTGCATTGTCAAATACAAAATGATAGGTACAAGAAGGTGGTGACAACTAGATCTCCACACTCTTAGTGAGATTTATCAACGGACACTAGGGATCTAGAAAACTGGTATTGTATGCAGAGATAAGCACTACAGGCTAAGATCTGATGGTCAGACTTGTTATAGAAACTAGAATTCAGACAGGACAAATATGTTTTGAAGGGATTGTGTCATGTGTGTATAAAAAATCTGGTGTGTGTGTTGGTGTGTTTCTGTTCCCCTCTTTTACTGAGGGAGGTTTTTACGAAATGGTTACCCTAGAAACCAGAGAGCCGATCCCTTTGGTCCCCTAAAGAGATGTCTTGTTGAGGTCAACCTTGACTGGCAGTGGTCCAGCTTCCTCGCTCTCCTCTGGTTGGTCGATGGCTACAGCAATCACAGGGGTCAGATAGTAGGGGTTGACCTTCTGGACGTCATCCAGAAACTCATTGTCTCCGTTGATGCTCAGCTGGGAAAGGAATCAGTTATTCATTCAAATCGATAGAAATGTTCCCATTGTCTCTAGGCCTAATTCATCTCAGGAAAACACATGTTAAAGCTGGAATCAGTATTGGTGAAACTGCCACATCCATTTGTGATATTACAAAAACAAAGAAATTCCTTAAAACAATGAAAAATGTTTGTTTCCCTAGGATATCATGCACACCATTGCACGCGCGATAGAAGA
Organism: Salvelinus fontinalis; assembly: GCF_029448725.1. Classification (NCBI taxonomy): domain Eukaryota; kingdom Metazoa; phylum Chordata; class Actinopteri; order Salmoniformes; family Salmonidae; genus Salvelinus; species Salvelinus fontinalis. Next base: position 32,722,307 of record NC_074678.1, read on the forward strand.
GCAGAGTATGAATTGCATTTTTTTCATCACGATGCTGGATGCTACTCTTTTCCATTTCATAAACAAAACAAAAACAATAACAAATGTTCCGTGGCTCTGTTTCCCCAAATGCAGATTCCAGCTTTCAGGTAACACTTCAGTGAGTTAACAATTAATCTAACACAGGGGAAATGAAGTTACATAGAGGGTTAGCTGGTTTTAATCTAAAAGACAGAGTTTGCCAATATAATTCAGGTTTTTCGTGATGCTGTTCTGGTGCAGTGTTGATGTGTTGCTCTGGTGCTGTGTTTACCTCTGTGTTGATGTGTTGCTCTGGTGCAGTGTTTACCTCTGTGTTGATGTGTTGCTCTGGTGCAGTGTTTACCTCTGTGTTGATGTGTTGCTCTGGTGCAGTGTTTACCTCTGTGTTGATGTGTTGCTCTGGTGCTGTGTTTACCTCTGTGTTGATGTGTTGCTCTGGTGCAGTGTTTACCTCTGTGTTGATGTGTTGCTCTGGTGCTGTGTTTACCTCTGTGTTGATGTGTTGCTCTGGTGCTGTGTTTACCTCTGTGTTGATGTGTTGCTCTGGTGCTGTGTTTACCTCTGTGTTGATGTGTTGCTCTGGTGCAGTGTTTACCTCTGTGTTGATGTGTTGCTCTGGTGCTGTGTTTACCTCTGTGTTGATGTGTTGCTCTGGTGCTGTGTTTACCTCTGTGTTGATGTGTTGCTCTGGTGCAGTGTTTACCTCTGTGTTGATGTGTTGCTCTGGTGCTGTGTTTACCTCTGTGTTGATGTGTTGCTCTGGTGCTGTGTTTACCTCTGTGTTGATGTGTTGCTCTGGTGCAGTGTTTACCTCTGTGTTGATGTGTTGCTCTGGTGCTGTGTTTACCTCTGTGTTGATGTGTTGCTCTGGTGCTGTGTTTACCTCTGTGTTGATGTGTTGCTCTGGTGCTGTGTTTACCTCTGTGTTGATGTGTTGCTCTGGTGCAGTGTTTACCTCTGTGTTGATGTGTTGCTCTGGTGCTGTGTTTACCTCTGTGTTGATGTGTTGCTCTGGTGCTGTGTTTACCTCTGTGTTGATGTGTTGCTCTGGTGCAGTGTTTACCTCTGTGTTGATGTGTTGCTCTGGTGCTGTGTTTACCTCTGTGTTGATGTGTTGCTCTGGTGCTGTGTTTACCTCTGTGTTGATGTGTTGCTCTGGTGCAGTGTTTACCTCTGTGTTGATGTGTTGCTCTGGTGCAGTGTTTACCTCTGTGTTGATGTGTTGCTCTGGTGCTGTGTTTACCTCTGTGTTGATGTGTTGCTCTGGTGCTGTGTTTACCTCTGTGTTGATGTGTTGCTCTGGTGCAGTGTTTACCTCTGTGTTGATGTGTTGCTCTGGTGCTGTGTTTACCTCTGTGTTGATGTGTTGCTCTGGTGCTGTGTTTACCTCTGTTTTGATGTGCTGTTCTGGTGCTGTGTTTACCTCTGTTTTGATGTGCTGTTCAGGTGCAGTGACCAGGCTGGCACAGCTCAGCCACAACATCACCATGATGGACAGGAAGAGACAGGCAGCCAGGATCCAACGAGGCAGTCCTGAGCGCCTGAGAGAAAAGGGAGGTCCTACAACTCAGAAGACCTCTAAATCAGAGGGAACAAAATGGGTTGATTTGGGCAGATGACTATTGTTGTTCAATATTTCCTCACCTTGACATGCAACCCAGGAAGTCATGCTCAGTGGTGGGGTCCTCTGTATGTTGCTGGAAAGCTGGGTGCTTCCCCTTGCCTCCGGTCTTGGCTGCTCCCTTCTCCCCATGTCCTTTCACACCTGCACAGAGGTGAACACTTATGAGCAACATACTTTGTGACTTTGAGATCAATAAAGCATATTCAATTCAATGTAATCCTCCTTTAATAACCTGTTAGTGATCCCTTCACGCGGCAATCCCTTTAGCGGGATCGATTTGACAACATCCAGTGAAATTGCAGAGCGCCAAATTCAAACTACAGAAATATGAATATTCAAGATTCACGAAAATATAAGTGTAATACATCAAAATAAAGCTTAACTTCTTGTTAATCCAGCCGCTTGGTCAGATTTCAAAAAGGCTTTACGGCGAAAGCAGACCATGCGATTATCTGAGGACAGCGCCCCGCATACAAACACATGAAAATAATTTTCAACTAGGCAGGTGGCGACACAAAAGTCAGAAATAACGATATAATAAATGCCTTACCTTTGAAGATCTTCTTCTTTTTGCAATCTCAAATGTCTCAGTGACACAATGAATGGTCGTTTTGTTCGATAAATTCCTTCTTTATATCCCCAAAATGTCAATTTATTTGGCGGGTTTCATTCAGAAATACACCGGTTCCAACTCGCCCAACATGACTACAAAGTATCTAATAAGTTACCTGTAAACTTGGTCCAAACATTTCAAACAACGTTCCTAATCCAACCTCAGGTATCCTAAAACGTAAATAATTGATCAAATTTAAAACGGGATAAACTGTTTCCAATACCGGATAAAAACAACGTGAAGCACGTTCCAGTTCACGCGCACCAAACAGTAGAGTCCACCTGGAGTGACACTTACAAAGAACAGCCATACTTCTTAATTTCTCAAAAGAAAAACATCAACCAATTTCTAAAGACTGTTGACATCTAGTGGAAGCCATAGGAACTGCAACCAGGTTCCTATTAAATAGGGCTTCCCATAGAATACCATTGGGGAATACTATGACCTCAAAAAATAAATTCCCTGGATGGTTTGTCCTCAGGGTATCACCTACCAAATCAGTTCTGTTATACTTACAGACATAATTGTAACAGTTTTAGAATCTGTAGAGTGTTTTCTATCCGAATATACCAATTACATGCATATCCTAGCTTCTGGGCCTGAGTAACAGGCAGTTTACTTTGGGTACGCTTTCATCCGGACGTAAAAATACTGCCCCCTATCCCTAAGAAGTTTTAATGCACTGTATACTAGGTCTTATTATGATTTGTACATTATGGGTCTCGATGTGTGACAGAGCTGCATGCCACAACACTGCAGGCGGTTGGTGTCTCACCATGGGGTCTCTGTGTGTGGGAGTGGACCTGTGGCCAGGGCTTGTCTGCCACATTGGAGCGGGGAGCCTGCAGCTCCGGCAGAGTGTACTCAATCTCTGGTTGGCTCTGGTAGGAACAACAAACAAAGTCAATTCAGGCACTAGTAATTACACACTGTAATTCACTGAAAAAGTGGCAGAAAAATGTATGTTTTACACATTGAGGTTAGACCATAATGAAGTCTGGACTAAGAATACTCAATGAACAGCTAAACACGACAGGGAGAAATACACACAACTGCAGACTTAGATGTAGAGGATACTGCCACATGTACTCAAACAAAGAGAGGACTCACTGATTATAGGAGAAAATTGCATTTTTACAAAATGTGTGCTGCTGCATGCCAGGCACTGTGTACCTCAGCCATCTATGAAATTAAGCCAGATAGACTTCCAAACTACCAAACAGTACAAAACGGTACTTCCAAACTACCAAACAGTACAAAACGGTACTTCCAAACTACCAAACAGTACAAAACGGTACTTCCAAACTACCAAACAGTACAAAACGGTACTACCAAACAGTACAAACATAAAACCACTTAATCACACCGGCAATGGCTGTTCAGGTGGCACTGAGCCCTCCTGAGGTATAGATTGTATAGAGCAGATTGTATGGATTGTTCTTTGGCACACAGGTGGAGTTTTAAATCAGCATTTCTTTCTCTCTAACTTCATTAAAGGACCCCCTGCTTGCCCATTGCTGAGTCTGTCCTGGTTGGCTGCTCAAGAGCCCCCCAATTCATTCTCTCTGAGGGGAGTGAAAAGGCCACTTGACTGAAGAAAGTGTCTCTGAAAAGAGGCCTTTAAAAAGAGCAATTGTGCACTACAGTATGTGAGCGAACCTGAATGACTTAGAGTGAAGACAGGGTTAATCCCTATGTCTATACACACACACATTCAAGTAGGCGCGCAAACACACACACAAGCACACTCGCACGTACACATGCACGCGCGCGCGCGCGCGCACACACACACACACACACACACACACACACACACACACACACACACACAGACACACACACACACACACATTGACCCAGCTCTGTCAGCAGAGGCATCATTGTGCCTTTCATTATGGAGACTGTGTTTCTGGCTCCCCCTGGAGAACTCATTAAAATAGGATTTTGGTTACCCTCTACTGAACCTTTCCCAACAACAAGACGTGTAGACAGAGGGAGTCATTTTTTTAAAGAAAAAAATCATAATCTTGACACACAGGTCCATGTATGCATGCGTAGTTATGACAACTGAAAATAAAATGTATCAATCGGCATTTGAATAGTCTATGGGTCAACGAATGTGAGATAAGCAAAGAGAAAAGGAAGTAAATTGGTCAGATATAGTCATTTAACTGAGATGACCTATGTGGAAGAGAATAAGGCTTGGTCTAACAAAAGGTCATAGATATTCAGACAAACTATTGTTATTTTCAAAGTCATTTCACCACCAGTTTTAGCAATAGCAAGGATTTTACGGAGCACATTGGATCCAGGTGTAATATTGGGGGGAACGGCAGTGGGAAGAGAAGAGTGAACATTTGAGTATGTTAGTAGTTATTGGCTGCAGACTGGAAATCTTGCCATCAGTAACAGTAGGCCTTCTGATGTACATCTGTCATGCATTATTGTCCCAGAATGCCAAAGGTGCTCTAGCTATAGAGGCACAAAGACCAACAGGAAGGAGGGATCATTTTCCAAAGTAACAACCTCCCTTCCCTTATTTGGTATTTTTGTGTTATTTGGGCTCACTTTCTTCTTAGAGGGGGGGATGTTATAGAAGTAGTATCTATGTATGTCCCTATTTCCTTCAAGGGGACCCTGCATCATGTGAATGTTGGACGCGGAAGGAATTGAAACAAGACCCCTTTTCCAAACAAGCGTTATCCCCCCAATCAGTGATGAGAGGGCCCTGTTGGCTGTGTTTACTCCCTCTAAGCCCGGAGGAAACAGCTTGATTCTCGCTGATTACCTTGGAGGAGCACTCCTGAATCACTGGGAGGCTAGGATGGCATGAATAAGTGTGATTAAGAAGGAGGCTGCCACTTAACCCATGTCAAATGTGGGTAGGAGAGGGATGGATGTTCCCCGAGCTGGAGCTCAGCCTATTGTCTGAGATACAGCTAAAGGGAGCTGAAGAAGGGAGAATCTGCCGCTTGTGGGACTGAGACTCAAATCGCCGCCCTCAGACACAGGTGGCTTGCCTGGAGCAATCAGAGAAGCTGCTTTGATCACAGTTGCATCTAAACACACAAACTTTTGGAAAATGTTGTGGGTAACCCACATTGATATAGAACCCAGATGGTTTATGTGCACTGCGTTAGTCCTCTAAATGTAATGGACCTGGTATCAATCTTCAGACGTTTGTGTGACTCAAGACCACATTAGACCTGTGAGCTAAAGCCTCAATAGCTCTTGGAAATAGAGTCTCAGTTCTTTAGAAAGTCGTTTTGGGAATCACCTCTGTACATCACATAGCAAAATACACCTACATCTATTGGCTCCTTAGTGAATTAAAAGTCTTATTTGTTCAAATGACTGATTAACTGAAGGAGAGCGCACGTAATTCCACTGTGAACTGATTCAAATAGAAATCACTTGGCCCAAATAAACTTGTCACACTGAACACTGCATGAAGACCAAGTGCCATTCATTCCACAAGTTGGCTCTCTCACTAACTCTTGAAAACTCATATGAACTTGTTAATACATTTATTTTTGTCCGATTCTCTTCAGCTCCAGTAGTGTACTGTGTTGCAATTGAATGGCGCTTTTTGAGAACTTACTAAAACTGCTACATAATGTGGACAAACTGCTAGCACAGTGGGTCTCCTAACCATTTCCTGTTTGTTTTGTATCACGCCTAAGGCTACAAGTCACCATGGTCCTGCTAGTGAGTCCATACAGCCTGTCATCCTACACAGCCCTCTGCTCTGCAGAACCCACTCATTCTGAATGTCTGCAGTTGTGATTTGTATTGCAGCGGCGGCTTGTCTTCTCTTTCAGCTGTCCCTCAGCCTTAGTGCTTTTCTGTTGTTTCTTTGCCCCCAGTCAATTTGTCAAGAGGGTGGCAGCCAGCCAGTTGCCCACTAAACACAGGCCTGCTAGCCAGCTCAGAGCCTGTGGAGCCTGCTCTCACCTCTGCTAGCATGTCACATCCATAGAAGACAAGCATCCATCCATCACCCCTAAGGCTAAAGAAAGAAATGCCATGAAGACTGTTGTTTTCAGCATTTCATGTTGTCTCACCACGTGTCTTTTTATTACTGGATTTACACATCTCGGTTGTCCTTCTCTATAGATTCAGCCAGCCTGTCTTGACTTAGCCGTCATCAAGTAAATCATATACAGTACTGATCCCACGCCCTTTTCACCCTTATGTTTGAGTTGAGTTCACCTCTGTTGCCCCCAAGGTTTGAATTACAGCTGTACCCCCAATAGTCACTGTGTAACTTGAGTCCTGACAGTGTCTCACCTGGAAGACAACCACCTTGCCATCGTCGGCCTGCAGGTAGAAGGTCCAGGTAGAGGAGATGAAGCTCTGAGCAGAGCTGACGATGTCGTTAAACCAGCTCGACACGGTGTCCATGACAGAGGGGGGCTTGGGACGGTGGGCCGTGGCCTTCAGCTGCAGGAAACAACAGGTTGAACTGTCTGAGTTCAGGTGCCATTATTTCCTCTGGCAAAAAAGTAATGGTGTGTGTGTGTTGCTGTACAAGACTATGTGTGTGTGTGTGTGTGTGTGTGTGTGTGTGTGTGTGTGTGTGTGTGTGTGTGTGTGTGTGTGTGTGTGTGTGTGTGTGTGTGTGTGTGTGTGTGTGTGTGTGTGTGTGTGTGTGTGTGGCCTACTGAAATGCTACTGAATGACCATGCTAACCTTCCTCCTCTTGATCTCAGGTTCGGAGGGCTGGCTGGCACAGCCGGTGCTGCAGGCCTCCTGCTCCAGCAGTTTGCTGTATGCTTCCTGGCATGCTACAGAGAGAGGGGGGGGGGGTAGAAGAGAGAGGGGGAGAGGGGCGAGAAAGATAAGGGAGGGAGAGAGAGAGAGAAGAGAGAGATAGAAAAAGAGGTTAAAGAGAAAATACACAGCATGTGTTAGTCATTGCGTCCCTATTCACCCCTCCCTACAGTCATCAATATCAGAACATTTGAGCATCTACTGCCGGGACCAGGGAGGACAGCAGATCACAGGATTGATTTTCAATAAACAAGTCACCAACTGAGTGAACAGCTTCAATTGAGCCACACACACACAGGGTTCCATTAATGTCATGTTGGCCCTGGTACAGGCACATGATAGGCCAATAGGTTGAATCAAGTGCTTTCTGGCCTTGAAGCATAGCTTGGGATTTGTTTGTTTTGTTTACCTCCTTGACACTCCTCCCTGCTGGTATTGAAGCCAGCATTGCCATTCACAAACTGACATATGGAGTAGAGACGACAACCACGGTGACAGGCATTCAGTATGGAGTCCTTCAGGAGAGAGAAAAACATAGGAGCTAATTATGACTATTCAAACAAAGCAGATATCCTCAAAGAGAATGAGATATTGTCCTGGATTTGTGTGTGATTAATTAGATAGGCAATTAGATATGCCTATACCACAGAGGTATTTCAATTGGATAATGTTACAGACTAAATATTTTAAATGAGGTGAGGAATTATTGATCTTAGAGGTACACATGGAAAATACTGCAAATGTCGTGCCAGGGAATTTTGTGATGAGTGAAGAATAACAATCACTTGGTCACAGTTTCCGCCAAGCCTGGTTCTATTACAGAAGAACAAAACAGCGCCCCTAAGCGACTGACACAGGAACGTGAGCGACAAAGTGATCCCCTTGTCCGACCATCAACGACTTACATGCGTATTACAGTGTCATGCGTGTCATCCTTTCGATTTACTGCGTTTTCCCCTGTTCGCTGTGGGTCTAGCGGGACTTTATTCTGACCCAGGATGCACGGTTCCTTTGTATAGGCAATTATTTGCTAACTACACAGTGGCAATTATAGTCCCATGAATAAAATAAACGGAACATTGTTCAAGCACTGACTATTTGTCACTAAGGTGTTGTTCAAATAATACGCGCACATCAAAGGCATACTTTAGGGCCTATAAACTGGTGCAGTGTTCTGAAAACAGGTGATTCCGCATAGTTCACTGTGATCCATTTTGCTGCTCTGCTCCGCACTCCCCTGCATGATGTCTGAACCACACCTGAGCTGAGCCGAAACGATGATGTGTAGTTGGGAAAATAATAGCCTAGCTGAGGGAGTTACCGTTATTGGCTATAGACACTAATCATCCATTAGCCATCTTACAGGTTATAAGTATTTTTCAAATGGTACATTATTTAAGATTATTCAAACATGGATATTGTAATTAATTAGATACTATTTACATATCCTGCATATTGCTGTTCATCGACAAATAATTGCAAATGGCAATAGGCTCTATTGGAGAATGCCATGCTTGGTCTGGTGCCCTCACAACAATTTTACGACTGGGTTTTATATGAACATACATAAGTTATGTAATTAATGTGTAAATCAATCAAGAGGAAGTAGGGGGAGTAGGCTATATGGCTATAATGGAGGATCAGAGCTGTGGAAAGAATAACAATTAGATGCGTCATAAAATGATATTTTCGGCCAAATCGTGCATGATAATGTCCACTTAGTGCAGAAATTAAATTAGGTAGCGTAGCCTAGCCTACGGTTGACACGATTTAGGATAACCATGTCATTTAGTAAAAATGTGGGCCTTCGTTACGCATTGGCCATGCTACATTTAAACAACAGATTTCCAGCACTTAAAGACTAAAAGGAAGTCTATCGGTTATCGATATACCTTATTCAATTTCGGATACAGTCGTCGAAACGTAAGAACTTATTATAGCAGCGATTCAAGCACGAAAACAGACTTTTCGTCACATTGATATGTAGCCGAATATATACTGCTATTCTGCTATTCCTCAATGAGGTCTATATCGTTTCCAAGTATCACTTACTTTAGCTGGGCTTTTGTTTTTGATGGTGATCTGGCATTGCTTTTTGCAGTAACTGATGTCGCCTAGTTGGTTGTCAAATAGATCAGAAGACGCAGCCGCCAGCCCCGCCAGAAGCAGCCAGACGACAGCGGAGACAACGCACACCCTGCCGCCGAACTGAAGCATTTCAAAGACGGATTTGATCACCACAGTCTGGACGAGCACTAGCACTTTTAGTGGGCTCTGGGCTTCTCTGATGGATGTTGCTTCAAACCGATCGCTATCTGCTTCGGTAATCTTGTGCTATGGTTTCGTGGTGTCGTCACTCCAAACATCATCGCTCACACGCTGCTGCGCGCACCCTCTCTGTGCGGTCTTCACTCCACACAGCGCAAATTCTCTGAGGTGTATAAAGTGCATTCGGAAAGTATTCAGACCCTTTCACTTTTCCACATTTTGATACATTACAGCCTTATTCTAAAATGTATTAAATTATTTTTTCCCCTCATCAATCTACACACAATAGCATATAATGGCAAAGCGAAAACAGGTTTGTGGCAATTTAAAAAAAAATTATATATAAAAAAAACAAAAACAGAAATACCTTATTACATGCGTATTCAGACCCTTTGCTATGAGACTCGAAATTGAGCTCAGGTGCATCCTGTTTCCATTGATCATCATTGTTTCTAAAACTTCATTGGAGTCTACCTGTGCTAAATTCAATTGACTGGACATGATTTGGAAAGGCACACACCTGTCTACATCAGGTCCCACAGTTGACAGTGCATGTCAAAGCAAAAACCAAGCCATGAGGTCAAAGGAGTTGTCCGTAGAGCTCCAAGACAGGATTGTGTCGAGGCACAGTGTAACGCTTGTCGTGGTTGGAAGAAGAGGAGGACCAATGCGCAGCGTGGTAAGTGTCCATAATAGATTTTTAATAAATCAAAATGAACACAGAACAAAAAATAACAAAACACGAACAAACAACCGAAACAGTCCCATATGGTGCAAACACTGAAACAGGAAACAATCACCCACAAAACACAATGAAAAACAGGCTACCTAAATATGGCTCCCAATCAGAGACAACGACTGACACCTGCCTCTGATTGAGAACCATACTAGGCCAAACACATAGAAATATACCAAACAGAACCAAAACATAGAAAAACAACATAGAATGCCCACCCCAACTCACGCCCTGACCAAACTAAAATAAAGACATAACAAAGGAACTAAGGTCAGAATGTGACACACAGATATAGGGAAGGGTACCAAAACATTTCTGCAGCATTGAAGGTCCCCAAGAACACAATGGCTTCCATCATTCTTAAATGAAAGAAGTTGGAACCACCAAGACTCTTCCTAGAGCTGGGTGCCCAGCCAATCTGAGCAATGGGGGGAGAAGGGCCTTGATCAGGGAGGTAACCAAGAACCCGATGGTCACGATGGTCACTCTGACAGAGCTCCAGAGTTCCTCTGTAGAGATGGGAAAACCTTCCAGAAGAACAACCATCTCTGCAGCACTCCACCAATCAGGCCTTTATGGTAGAGTGGCCAGACGGAAGCCACTCCTGGGTAAAAGGCACATGACAGCCTGCTTGGAGTTTGTCAAAAGGCACCTAAAGGACTCTCAGATTATGAGAAGCGGAAGCCACTCCTTGGTAAAAGGCACATGACAGCCTATGAGAAGTGGCAAGAGTCTCTGGTCTGATGAAACCAAGATTTAACTCTTTGGCCTGAATGCCAAGCGTCACGTCTGGAGGAAACCTGCCACCATCCCTACCGTGAAGCATGGTGGTGGCAGCATCATGCTGTGGGGATGTTTTTAAGCGGCAGGGACTGGTAGGCTAGTCAGGATCATGGGAAAGATGACCCAAGCAAAGTACAGAGAAATCCTTGATGAAAACCTGCTCCAGTACGCTCAGACTGGGGCGAAGGTTCACCTTCCAACAGGGCAACGACCCTAAGCACATAGCCAAGACAACACAGGAGTGGCTTTGGGACAAGTCTCTGAATGTCCTTGAGTGGCCCAGCCAGAGCCAGGACTTGAACCTGATCGAACATCTCCGGAGAGAACTGAAAATAGCTGTGCAGCGATTCTCCCCATCTGTCCTGACAGAGCTTGAGAGGATCTGCAGAGAAGAATGGGAGAAACTGCCCAAAAACAAGTGTGCCAAGCTTGTAGCATCATACCCAAGAAGACTCAAGGCTGTAATCACTGCCAAAGGTGCTTCAACAAAGTACTAAGTAAAGGGTCTGATACGGAGTAAAGGGTCTGAATACTTATACAAATGTGATATTTCAGTTTTTTAAACATTTGTATACATTTACAAACATTTATAAATAGCTGTTTTTGCTTTGTCATTATGGGGTATTGTGTGTAGATTGATGATTGGGAAAAAACGATTTAATTCATTTTAGAACAAGGCTGTAACGTAACAAAATGTGGAAAAAAGTCTATAGTTCTGAATACTATCAGAATGCACTGTAGGCCTACAAACTAAGCATTCATAAAATGTATGATTCAATATATATATGTATACATCATGGGGTAAAAGAGACATTATTTGCACTAAATTATATTCTATCAATTATTTAACCGGTATGTAAGATAATGCTTATATTTATGCGTAAAGATGCCTGCCCTTATTCACAAGGCATTTGTAAATAGGAGGAGATTGAATTATTGCAATAATGAGTCTAATGAGATGAAAGATAGTAAATAATTAAGTATACAAATACGACTACTACAGAGACCACACCTGATGGCACAGTGCAGCTTATGAGACATGCCAACTATTGACCCACAGTCTTTTATTCTGTAGCCTAAACAAGTATTATATTATAGGCCTATAATATATATGTAAAAACTTGTATTCATTTCAATTAATGCATAGCCTATGTATTAACTACAGCCTACTGTAATAAACCCCTTACAATTAAATGACACTCTTTACCCCTTTGTCATGTGAAAAGTGAAAAACACATTTGCACCACATTTAACTTTGTTTTTATAAACATCAAAATAGCATATTTAGTCAATTATTCTAATGAGTGCTTTGGATAGGATGGATCCTGTACAGTGTAAGAATGTGCCATGTAACCTGTATGATTATAGGGCCTTTAGAGAACTTTAATCACATTTCCCTATAAACCCCATGCTGTGTTATAGTGAATCAAATCACCTGCCTAGCCTAACAATGAAGTAAACCTAAACATAAAATCGATGGGGGTGTACTAGAATAGAATAAAACATATACTTTAAAATGGGCTATTGAAATGTTTTATCATTTCTTTTGGGGGGGAATGGATATGACAAAATAAAGAAAAATAATGACTTGAGACTGTGTGGGAAGACAAGGGAGGGGCTTATAAAGTATCAACTTGAATGTTTTAGCTGTTGAGGCGTGCACCAATGCAAACCCTCACTAAACTAAAGGCAAACCTTAAGTTACTTTCATACAACCACTGTTTATCAGCTTATCCGCACTTACATACGGAGCTCCGACGTTCGATGTAAAACGTAGTTCCTTCGTTAGAATCAGACTGTTGATTCAACGTGTTGGATAGCTGGGTTTCAAATCCTTCGTTTTCTCCCTTAGGAGTGTGGTTTTAACCCACGTAAGAGGGAAAGAAAGGACAAGAGAGCGAAAGGAGACGAAAAAGGCTATCTGAAACATGATCTCCATGTTGTGTCTCATGCTGTTTGTTCCACGTGTGTTCTCCTCATCGACACGTAAGTACAAAACTCTGAAGTGTGATATTGTGAGAAGCCGACTACCAAATGTACCATAAGCCCGTTCCGGGTAGACTGATTTGAAGGGGAGGGGCGCTACCCCATTTGTCAACAAAAAAAGTTACATCTAATGTACATGGTACAAGTCTTAACAATGTGTTAGATACATTGTATGTACATTGTGTAAAGGCACGAAACACAAGACTCACTGAATCACAGGTGTCCAGACTGTCCACATGTGTACTTGCCAAGTTATCAAATGTTTGACCTGTAATAAAGTAAAGAACATATATTTATATAGTAATGAATGAACAGATGATGAGTGATATTTGAAGATGTCATACTTCTAGATTTTTTGCTGTCCAAAATATAGGGCATTCTGGATTTCCCGATAAATGGTAAATAATTGGTAATAACTACTTAGGCTCTGTCTAATGAAACAAGTCTGCAAAAACGTATTGTACGGAGATTATGGCTTTGTACATCTTTGTGCATGACTAAATGTAAACTATTTTCCATTGATATTTCACATATTGAAATCAACAGGCTATTCTGTGAAAATCTTCCACAGACAAAGTGAATGCTGAATCATTTTATATCTACAGTATTGCTTTTCATTATAATGCATTATTGGACTTATAGCACTGAAATAACAGAGAAATGTGCCAAAAAGGTGTTCAAGTTCAACATGTCAAGTTCATTTGAAATTCCTAATTTGCAATGTTGCTGTGAAACATACAATTAATTTATCCCATTTGAGTAGCTATACATAAAGTGGAAATATCAGTGCACACACACTGAATTCAGCACAAAAGGTCTCACACCAAGGCCTCTTTAGCCTAGTCAGACTCATAGTGAGCAGCATATTGGCACATATGTTAGATAGCTTGTCCACCGCCCACCAAGAGCACACTTAATAAACCTTACATTAACCCTTGAATCTCCCCCAAAGGAACCGAGTGGTAACATACATTTCCAACAGTATCGCTTCTCAGGACATTTCTCATGAAGCATTAATCATAAGATAAGAGTCAGAAGAGTAAAGGATTAGTGAGGATGGAAAAGCATTCAAGAATTTGACCAACAACCTTGTCTGACCTCTCCAAGTGATCTCCCAACAGTTTCAGCCCAGGACCCATAAATCCACTTCATTACTCTCAGGTCATAAATATCGCCAGCTCTTCTCTGAGTTGGAGTGTTTTGCACTCAAAAAAATAGCAAAGGTTGCTTATGATTCATTATCTATTCACTCTGAGCGGACATGAGATCAAGAACAAACCTTTTCAAGCAAATCAAATCAAAGTTTATTGCCATACGTGTTAAGCCATCATCACCTCTAGGAGTGCAGCCCATATAAAGTAAAGTGTGTCTGTGTGTCTCCCCCCCAGAGGTAGCTGTAATCTTCCCCCAAGACCCAGCATTGTGGATGGGCTCCAGCCTGACGGCCACGTGCACAGTGAGCCCCGAGCGGGGGCTGCATGCCAACACTATGTACTGGACCCTTAACGGGAAGAGACTCCCAAGTAGCACCTACGGCCTGCTGAGCACCAACGGCCTCAGTGTCACCCTCCACCGCCTCAATGGCTCCCAGCAGCAGTCTGGGGACAACCTGGTGTGTCACAGCAGAGACGGACATGTCCTGGCTGGCTCCTGTCTGTACGTGGGCAGTAAGTGTCAGATTGGCCCTGGAGGCCTCAACCACTTCTTCTGGGGACAAGTTGTCAGTACATTTAATCCACAACAAAATTATATTTCCCCTCCAGATTTAGTTCCTTCTTCAATTTGGGTTAAAATGACAAATCTGAACCAATTCTGTGATGTTCTGAAAAACTGCATTATGACTTTTCATGGTGCATTAAAAGGGGTGTGCTCAAAAGGACAGCGCTGTGGGGTAACAAGGAGATATTGTCAAATGCATTTGTTTGTTTGCATCAATATTGTCTGAGTAAGCAGCTCAGGGCTCTGCATTTACAAAGAGATTATTGTTTTTTTTGCCTTTTTGATGATAAACTGTGTGTTTGCTATGATTTTAAAGAACCACTGAACACTCCGATTGGCACATGTTTTTCTGTTGCTCATTAGAAAAACAAGATTTGAGTCTCTGAGGTGTGTTTTCTGACTGATTCCACGTACAGTTAATGGTGTCCCCCCCCCATGAGACACTGTAGAAGCAAATTATTTAACTTCCTCAAAATCCCCAGAATTAATCTAAGATAACTAAAATAAAAAATCTGTAATTCATTTAGACGTTTTTGCCGAAGATGTTTTAGTTGTGCAATTTTACATCTAACTAAGGTGTTTGGTGCAGTATTTCTCAAGTAAAAAATGTGCGACATGTTGTTTTATGTAAACAAAGTCGGCCTGCTGGGCAGGTCTGTCTCAATGTCTATGCTATTGGATAGAGAGCAATTACTGTATCCGTTCACCCCATGTTAGAGGGCAAATGTACATCGTCAAATCAAAATCCAACCATAATTTACCCATTGTGACGCACAGATGTTCCATACTCCGTTTTAGACAAGACAAAATAATCCTATTTACACTTTGCAGTCAGTTTTGACACTAGAATAACTATTTCTGACTTCTATTGATGTCACGTAGGCCGTTTTCAAAGGGATACATTGCTTTTTAAAGGTAGTTGCTCTTTAAAGCCTGTTATATTACCCCACTCTAATCTGTAGTGTCTCTCAGCACAGTATGTAATGCTGTCTTTGAATCATACCCCAAAGCCTCAGTTTAGCTGCTCAGTAGGTTGTAATCAGCGCCACTACTTTGCTTCTCTCTCTCCACATCTGTGTTTGATAGTCTATCATTGAGAGGAAATGAGACAGGCAGCTGAATCCTCTAGCCTGTCGTCTGAGGTTAAGTAATGTGCCAGTGCATGGGTGTCAAACTTACGCTCCACTGGCCGGGTCCGGGCCACAAAAAACAATATATATATATATATATATATATATATATATATATATATATAAAATTCTTATTTTTATTTATTATAAATATTTTTTGGGGTTGGGGGAAACAAACTCAATACACTTTAAAATGACTAAAACCAGATCAAAACTGTTTAGAAATGTTAATGGACCTACATTCATACAGTTTCTTGACCGTGTCCAGCCCACTAATAATAGCCAAAATGAAAGCTAGACAGTTAGGGAGCTTAGAAAATTGTTATAAATGATGGAGAGAGGAAAATGTTAAGCTAATTTTGACTGCGAGGAAATATAACCAATTTTCAGTGCAGCCCTCCGGACCTCGTTGAACACCGAATGTGCCCCCCAGGGCAAAATGAATTTGACACACCTGTGCCAGTGTATGATTATGGGATTGAGTGACCATTTATACCCGTTGTGATAGGAACTATTATAGTGATGTATTTGTTGTGGTTCAAAACCACTTTGTTTAATTCATGCTAGGGATTAGGAGTGACAATGCATGCTATGTATGATACACAACCACTGTGATTAGTTACTGAGAGAACCATGTATTTTCACTGTTAATATGCAGTGCCCCCGGAGAAGCCGGTCAACCTAACCTGCTGGTCCCGAAATACAAAGGACCTGAGCTGCAAGTGGACCCCCGGTGGTCGGGGTGAAACCTTCATCAAAACCAAATACACCCTCAAGTACAAATTGAGGTGAGAGCCACAGATCTCCAGCATCTCCCAGGTGATCACCCAACCCACCATAATTTCTGCTTAGAAACAATGATAGATGCATCACCTGGAACACAATTACTGTATTTTACTCACTAGAGGCCTATGTCATTCTGATGAGGCATTCCTAACACTGCAATTGTGCCTTTTGTACTGCAGATAGATGTGTAATGGACTTTCATTTGACTCGTAATGCCACTTGTACTGTTAACATTTCATGGTCCAGAGCACACTGAAAATATTACGCTTCGCTAGTTGTTGGCAGTACATTATATTGACCATTTTAGTACAGATATGATTGTCTTCACGTTGCTGTGTGTTCTGTTCAGGTGGTACGGGCAAGAGAGAGAATGTGAGGACTACAGCACGGGGCAACGCTACACATGTTACATCCCCCGGGACTTGGCCCTCTTTACTCCCTACGAGATCTGGGTGGAGGCGTCCAATCAGCTGGGGACTGCCACCTCTGATGTCATCACTCTGGATATTCTGGATGTGGGTAAGTGGAGTGAGCCTTTGGCCCAGTCTCCCTCCTGCTCCCCAGCCTGCCACACCCCGCCCTCACCAGAGTGCCAGAGTGGGCAGGGCATGAAAGTGTCCCGTCACCATAGTGACAAGAGGGCGTGATAAATGCTTCCGCTCCCCCGTGTTACATGAGTCCTTCATGAGCCCATCCTTTCCTTTTTCTCTCCTCTCCTCCTCGCCTCACTTCACTCTCTAACTCACCGCCAGATCTCCTGCATATGGCTAACACACTTTCATGTGAGAAAGGAATTTTATGTGTTCTCAATCCATCCCTATAACAATATCATCGATTCTGGCTGTGATTATAAAAGATCAACTGACCTGTCGTAAAAGTTCACTAAACACCAGACGTTTGGAAAAAAGTGATACACAAATGATGATGGATAGATAAGGTTGAGGACACAAAACTAAATATCACTTGTTAATTCCAACAACATTTTGCTTGGCCTTGTACATGTTGGTGTTGTATTGTTGGAGTCAGCCAGCTTACAACACTAGTTTATGGTAAAAAGATGATCATTTTTTAGCCATATGTTGAAGTATTGTCTAGCTTTAGGATTAAGGCATGTCCCTGTGAGTAGAAAGAAAACTGTAAGCAATTGATCTTTGTGTTGGTCTGCTACATCCCTACTGTACCTGACACATCTAGAGACCACAGGTAGGTTGGTCGGAAGACAGAGGATCCCTATAACATGATGCATCACTAACCTCTTGTTTCTTCACCCTCTCCACAATGGAAACAATAAGCTGTGAAATTTTTCTGTGGAATCTTCCATGATTCTTTGCTCCCCCAGGGGTGAACTTGGTCAAACCAATAAAGTGCATCAGTAAACAAACAACAAGGCAAACCTAAAATGAAGGGAGCTATAGATTTATAGAAAATCACAAATGGGCTGCTGACATTTTTATATGATTCTCTCTCTTTCTCCCTCTCTCTCCTCTCTCATCCCCCTCTTTCCCTCTATCAGCGGCATCAAAGTCATTTACTTCTTTGAGAGCCTTATTGCGTAGGGAAAACATGTTTTTTTAATGCTGGAGCGAGGGACAAAAGTACTGTGTGCATAAATCATCAGACTGGGGAGAGAAGGCAGAAACAGACACTGACCTCATTACCCTGCTTCCATAACTACACTCATTAAAAGGACTGGGAGAGGGAGAGAAAGAGAAGGCGAGAGAGAAGAAGAGAGGGGGGAGGGGGAGAAAGAGAAGGCGAGAGAGAAGAAGAGAAAAAGAGCAGGAGAGAGAAGGAGAGCGAGGAGTAGAAGGAGAGAAAGAAAGAGAACAAGACAGTGAGATAGAAAGGGAGGGAGAGAGAAACATTCAAATGTAGTGGATAGACTGTGAAATAAAGTGAATTTAAGGAGAGAAGCAAAGTGTTCTGTCATAGTACATGAGGGAGACAGCGTTGGTGCTGGACAACAGTACAGCCCAGCCCTGACATTAAACATTCATCACCATATTTTATTCAAGCATGGTGGCTGTGGTGTCTAGATATAGCTGTAGTGTCTTTACAGTGTGGTACAATATTTACCAGGAGGTTTCTCAGAGGGGCGAGTGCTTTCAGGTACACTCTGTTGGGGTCATCCAAAGGATGCTGATCAGTCCTCTACTTGTTCTGTCAGAAATACAGAACATAATGTACTGCAAAACCTTAAACAATGAAGATTGTATACAGTATTTTAGTGCTTAGGAAGCAGTGCTGAGAGTGTGATATACTCTATGTACTGAATTTTGTACTGAGTTTTGTGTTCCGTAGTCTTGGCACATAACTACACAGCTTTGTGACTAACCTGTGTCTGGATCCCTGTTGTTTCAGTGACTACAGACCCTCCAGACAACGTCCATGTGAGTCGTGTGGGGGAGCTTGAGGACCAGCTGACAGTGCGTTGGGGCAGCCCCCCGGCACTTAAAGACTTCCTCTTCCAGGCCAAATACCAGATACGCTACCGACTGGAAGACAGCGCTGAATGGAAGGTAGAGTAGTACTTTATTTCAACATTCAGACACATTTCTCTCTCTCTCGCTTTCTCTCTCTGTCTCCATCAGAAACCCGATGGCAACTTTTATCTGTGTAAATATTTGAGATGCATGAGTGTCAGGTACTCTCGAGGGACTATAGAGCTATATTTTGACTGTCAAGCAATGCTTGTGCATGCTTGTTTGTGAGTTCTGTTTCCACTGAACTATACAAGTGCTATCTATGTGTGAAAATCTGATTTATACTACCTAACGTGTGTGCGTGGTGGTTAATAGCTTCACTGTGAGCGTGTTTTTATATGTTTTCTTTGAAATTGCGCTCAGTTGGTGGATGATGTAGGTAACCAGACATCGTGCCGCCTAGCAGGGCTAAGGGAAGGGACAGTATACTTTGTCCAGGTGAGGTGTAACCCAGTGGGGATATACGGCTCCAGGAAGGCTGGGATCTGGAGTGACTGGAGCCACCCTACAGCTGCCTCCACACCCCACAGTGGTGAGTAAAGATTTACATAGCTCTTGAAGAGGAAGGATATTATAAGGGCTTATATCGCTGCATTAGCATTTAGTTAGATCAGACATACAGTATATTCTTGCGAGGGCAATTATGACATTCGTGAGCACTTGTTACATGCGTTTTCAATGCAATTAAGGGGATATTAATAAAATTATCTTCAATAGTGCACATTGGAGATATTATTGTGGGAGATATGTCGTAATCTTTAATACTTCCCAAAGTTTATTTTTAGATCAAACAGTGTTATTATAGCTCAAAAGCCATGGGACATAAAAACTACCCACTAATAATCAACCTTTCATTGCCAAATAAACCAAAGAAACAATAACCTCATCCCAGATTAGGCTTCAACATCCTGGGAAAATGAGATCCAAACCGTATGTGACCCCAGAAAGCCAAACATCAAATGACACGATAGAGATCTTTCATCCAAGGATTAAAAGAACTCAAACTGAAATTGCAAAGAGCTGAGGGGGACATCTGATAGATAGACTTCTTTTTCACTTTTGTTAGCCTTGAAAAATTGATCAAGTTGAAATGCAGTCTGTCAGTTGCACACAGGGAATTAACACAGAGTGGAAACAGATTTGGGGAATACAACAGCAGATAATGGGTTACATAGGTTATGTGGTATTTACTTCCAATGGGGAGGAAGTTGTTATCAGGCTCTGTTGTTTGCCATGGAGTATTGGTTGTGGCAGGCTTTATAATAATGTTGCCCTCTACACTGGAAGTGCACCAGATCCATTTTGTGAATCCCTTCTATTGTAGTCATATCAAATCTATTGTAATCAAATGGACTATTCTCAATACGCAGCAGAATGACCTTTCACAATAGCCAGAGCCCAGAGGTCATGCTGAGGTCCTAGCCCTGTGTGAGCCACTGACAAATCTGGTCCCAGCTGGTTTAGTTGTAGGAAGAGACAGTGGGTTCAATTCCATTAAACCTGAATTGAGGTGTTTACGCGATAGCTCTTTTTCCCCATGGTCAAACAAAAACACATAATGGTCCAGCTACTGCAGGTAGTGCGTGGGCAACATGCAGGAGCTATCCTCTCTATCTAACCTTGTCCTTGACCACACTGCTGCCTTCCTTCTCCCTGGGCAGAGCCGCTGCAGAGTGGGTCATGTGATCCCAAGTCGGGCGAGCAGAACTCCACCCTGCGACGGGAGCTCAAGCAGTTCTTTGGCTGGGTCCGCAAACACGCATGCGGCTGCAGCGGCATGTCAATCAAACTCTACGACCAGTGGCGGGTGTGGCTGCAGAAATCGCATAAAACGCGCAACCATGTAGGTAAGAATAATATCCTCTTTATTTCTGTTCCAGCTCAGCATAGGCTTCACAGTTATGCACCATGATTATGTACTACTAGGCTACTGTAGTTCCTTATCACAACAACACCCTTTGTTGTCAATGTGTTGAACTCTGTATACACCCCTATTCTCTGACCCCCTTTGTCCTGAATTGTACTTTTGTGTTTTGCGATGTGGTCAGCGTTTTGGAAGCACACAGAACCATTCCCCTAGAACTGGTTAGACTTACTGAAGTCTCAGTCTGATGTTTTATGTTCAGGTATGTGTGCGGTTTCCACTTTATTGGCCCAGAGTACAGCATAAAGTTGATATCCGCTCAGTTCTCCAAGTCATGAAATCTCATTTTATTACATATTTTAATGGCATAGACTTATGATCTTCAGTCGATTGCCACAACAAAGGGAAATGAGCATGTAAATATAATTAACAACCACTATAATGTGTTCCTTTTGTGTTTTGTCTCTCTGTGACGTGAGGAGCTTGTTTCACAACATAACTGAGCCCAAATGGCAGCCAGGAGGACTGAGCTCACCGCTAAGCCACATCCTCTGTTCGCCCCCTGAACCCAATCGCTGGTTGTTATGCTACTGAGGACAAGGGAACTGCCCGAGTCTTTTATCTCACCTGATTTGTGTGGTGTCCCTGAATAATGTCTGTGTTTAACTGCTCTGACAGGCTTATATTGATTCATCTCAGAGAAAAAAGGAGCAGTTTAACTGGCTGTTACCAATACGCAATTGGTGTCAGTATGATAATGATATGAATTTCCATCCTTTGTCTATTTAATTATCCCAATATTAAGCATATGTTTTCCCTTTCAGATTCTACAAGGCGATAAATCCTAACACATGCTAAACATCATTGAAGTATTTAAACAACATTCACAACAGCAACTGAGAAACTGTCTTAGAAGGCCACTTTGAGGCCTGTGGGTGAAAGCCATCCAACACTCTGGATATTCCAGCATTTGGTCACACACACCAACTTTTTTTTGTAGGAATCCATATGGAACAGAAAAAGAACTGATGCGAGACGCCAGCGTTACACTACTGTCTGCAGCCCAGGATTCAAATAGAGAGGAATCGCTCTTTGCTCAGATACAAATACCTATCTCGAAGAACTGCTCGACCCCCTCCTCTCCACACACACTCTCTCTTACACACACATCTCCGGGGAGTGGCAAAGAGGAGAGCCTTTCTCTGATCACTGAGTGGGAGCATGGAAAAGTTTCTTAATGTAGCATTAGTACATGTTTGACTCAGATGGCCATAAATCATCTTACTGACTACCATCAGATCAGACACGTAGTGGCCAGCTTCACAGGCTTTTACCAGAGTGACAAGGGCATTACGTAATCCTCCTGGAATGTCATATACAGTACAAAGAACTTCACTAATTCAGCTCCTGTTCAGGAAACTCAATCACAGAACATTTGTCAGAATTCTAGAAGATGAATGTACTTTCAAATTGTATTTCCATTCTAACCACTTTAATAGCCACACAGTTGTCTAAGCTATGTGTCAATGCAATTTAATTGTATGGGCCTTTTACTGGCAAAAACATGGTTGGTATGCTAGCAAATGCTAACACACCATTTTGTAGATTAGCTTTGTTGCAGTAATAGCAATTGAACTTGATATATTTTTGGATTGAAGTCAGGTTTGTGGGTCACCATGACCAAAGCCCATTCTGCAGTTTGTTGTTAATATGGAAGTGTTCTCTTGTCCTGAGGGTTTGCACCACTCTGGATTCCTCTTATTGAAATTAAGTGGCATAAAGTTTAACTGTATATACTGTGTCTGTGTGACTGTGCGGATTAAGACATTTTTATATTTTTTTATCTGCATATTTAAGAGATCCTAAGTAATATGTCTCTCATTAAGTTATGTTCAAATATCAATAATAATTATGAATATGTCAAATAGTTTGACAGTTGTCTATAAAACAATAAAAGAATGACACTTGTTTTGGAATGTTTTTTATTAACAAAGCAATTGTCAGATTATTGAAGTATATTTAAGGCTAATGCAATATTTGTCTCCTTAAAAATATTTACAAGACAGGACAGGAGAAAAAACGCTTTTTTTGCTAAGGCCACACAGGCATACACACGCAGAGACACACAGGGTACGGAATGACTCTGGGACGCAAGAAACTGCAGCAGTCAGGTGGTGTGAGGGAGGGATCAATAACTTAGGCAAATTAATACAAAGAGGAAAGTTGTAGCAGAGGAGTCCATCAATCCCTGTCTGGGCAGCAGCCTCCAGGGAGTCCCCATCACTCCGACTCCTCCGAGTCGTATTTAAAGTACCGCAGGATCTCACTCAGGGCCCTTTTATTTTTTATGATGCTGCAGGCGGGGAGACAGAGTTATAAGAGGATTGAGTGCATTCCTGTGAGTAGTCTGCATGCAAACAGCAGGTAGGCCTAATGAAAAATGACATCAGTGATCAGACATGACAATGGAGCAGCTTAACGAGACACTGAGCCGCTTCAGCAGCTACAACACTCCATTTTTAGAGTCAGCACATTGAGGGAATGGGTGGGTCAATGGGGAGATAAAGCCCTGAAAGGAGGGGTAAAATCTGCACTTACTCCTGCTTGATCTCCTGAATCTTCTCCTGACAGCCCTCATCTTCTGGGTGATCCTGATTCTGCTTTGCCAGCTGCAGCTTGGCCGTCTGTGGACAAGACACATCAGACATGTGCAAAGCATTTATCAAACGTTGAGCTGGAGCAATCAAATGTTAATACCAACCCAAGCCTTGCCCAGAAGGAAAGCCGATGCCAGACATTTAACATTGGGAAAATTGATAGTATGGAAATGAAAGCCATTATTTAAATCTTGTTCAATTCTCCTGTTTACTGCCTGAGATTCTGTGCTTCACATGACAATTGTGCATTACGATGTCAGATCCTTAAGAAGTTTCTCTACTATTTGAGACATTTGTTGCATGATACCTTCTCTCGATTGATAACAAGAATAATGTCTGACCCTATGCATCTCTAATTTACCTAGTCATGTTCAATCCCTGAACAATGAAGCAGAAAATACAGGATATTTGTTACATTCTCAGGGGACAAACCTGACCCCTTGTGGCTGACTGGAAGAAGTCTTATGATGAACCTTGGAGGTCATGCATTATGGAAGGGTGGGTTGTTCAGCAACAAAAGCGATGTGTGCGCCACCGTGGACAAAAACAGGCGTGGTTGGCTTAGAATCAAAGGATTGTTGACAACATGTAAACTACAGGTAACTGCCATGATAAAGGAAACCATTAGGAATTCAAAGTATATTGAAATCAGGTGCTTCCACACAGGTGTGGTTACTGAGTTAATAAAGCAATTAACATCCCAACATGCTTAGGGTCATGTATAAAAATGCCCAGTTGCCCAGTATTTTGGCTACCATGGCTAGAAGAAAAGATCTGACTTTAAAATAGGTCTCAAAGGTGAATAGGGGGTTTAAAGTGTGTGTGTCTGTTACCAGATCACCACCCAATTGAACACTTGCAATGAGCAGCATTTCCTGTATGACCTGGGGTTGTATGTGTGGGAGGGTGTGTGCTCTCTCGCTCTTTGAAAAATAGATGTCTTACTCTGGTTAGAAAAGCAAAGTCAACGTACTTCTTGAATTGTGTATCTGAGAGGGGTGGAAATCCAGCTAAATTCTGGAATGTGGCCAAGTCTTTGCCCCAGCAGGTCATGACATGCCTCTGCTCCCATAACAGACACACAAATGACATTGTTGGTGCTTTTAAAAACCATTTATACTCCCCTGGCCATCTATTTGACAGAATGGTTTCTGAAAATACCTCAAGTTCCACTAGAGGGAGTCCTATATTCACCTCTAAACATGGTCTGGAAGTGCATCATTCTCTGCTCTCGCCCTTTTTTCCCATTTTAACCATTTCATGTCAATTATGTATTAAGTGTCTTGCAAAACATTTATGTCAACAACAACAAAAAATACACACGATCCCTTTCTACTGCAGCATTCTGCCCCCCTCATTTTAGAACCTTTGACTCACATTTTTATTTAACAATTGCTTCTGTCCCTAATATCTGGAAGGCAGCACATGCCCTCCCCCTTGGTGGAGATCCTGACCTAGATAACTACTGCCCAATTCCTAAACTAATCTTGCCTTGCGAAAATATTACAATCACTGGCAAACTGTCAAGTACCTTTTATAACTTAAATGATATTGTTAATGTGTACCAGTCTGGTTTCAGACCTGGACACAGCACAGTTTCTTAAATATTATACTAAATTGCTCAGATCATAGGAATCACTGGGCTGCCATATTTATAGACCTATCCAAGGCCTTTGATACTGTTGAGCATCCCCTACTTATTCAAAGGTTGTCTGAAATGGGCCTCGACCAGACGTCTTGCAAGGGGTTTGGAAACTATCTGTCAGACAGGACACAATCTGTGCTTTCTGATAGTGTGAAGTAACCTCGATATTACTAAAGGTAACCCGCGGGGGTAGATTTTGGGACCTCTTAACTATTTATACAAATCATATTGGTCAATCTGCAAAAACCATCTGTATGCAGATGAAACTTACGTATGCTATTGCCCCTACGACTGACCAGGCTGTTGGAGCTGCAATTCCGCCTTGCAGAAAATCCTTGTTGATTTAAACTTAGTACTTAATGCATGTTGTTTTCTAATTATCTTAGAAATATTTCAGATGGCTTACACATTTATGCATTGGATGGTTCTTTCATCCTTTAAATATCTGGCCTTTTGGATTGACAATAATTTGACGTTTAAAAAAAATTACATACAGAAGAGCTAGTTAAGAAGCTGAGATTTAAAGGCTTATTTTATATAACTAGATCATACCTCTCCCTAAACAGCAGGAAGCAGATTGTACAGTCACCTTTCCTGTCAGTTCTTGTCTACAGTGACACCATTTATCGGAATGCGGCAGCCACTACTCTTAAACCTTTGGATGCAGTCTACCATAGCGCCCTTCACTTTATCATAAGTGTTTTAATACGCATCACTGCATCCTGTATCAAAGGGATGGTCCTCATTAAAGTCCCGTAGATCACATCATTATTCCCTCTTTGTTTACACAAGCTTCCGACCTACATCACTTCACTGTTAAAATGTAAACATATGACACGCCAAACCCGTTCACAGGGATGGTTAACTCAAGGTTCCACAACTACGTACTGATTTAGGTAAATCCGCCATCAGTTTTGGTGCCCCAATTTTTGAACAGCCTACAAACTCCCTACATCTTGACTCTCTGGTGCCTCTAGGGAAGTTTAGGACTTTCATGTTGAGAACTTCAACTGTTTGGATGGAATAACTGTATTTGTGGTGTTTGAAGCTGTAGTAATTTGTAGTTAATTTATTTTTTACTCATCATTTTGAATTTGTTGTACTGTTGTACAATGGTGTCGCATCCCTCCAATAGAGTTCCAGACACTTGTAGAATCTATGCCAAGGCGCATTGAAACTGTTCTGGTGGTTCAGCGACCTATTAAGACCCTTATGTTGGTGTTTCCTTTATTTTGGCAGTTCAAATATTTATTGAAAACATAAATACATCTGCACAATGAGCACTTGTTGTCTCTTAAACACATCCTTACAGATGTTGGTTAGCTGGCCCAAAGGCTGAAGACCATGATTTGAATTAGGTGATATTAATGGGCTTGAACGAAAGCATGCACATGCTGTAACAGTCCTGACCTATTTATGTTAGTTTTTATGTGTTTTTGGTCAGGGCATGTGTTTTGGGTGGGCAGTCTATGTTATCTGTTTCTATGTTGGTTTCGGTTTGCCTGGTATGGCTCTTGATTAGAGGCAGGTGGTTTGCATTTTCCTCTAATCAAGAGTCATATTTAGGTAGGGCATTCTCACTGTTTGTTTGTGGGTGATTGTCTCCTGTGATGTCTTCGTTTGTGTTCGATGTATTCACTTTTGGAGCTGTTTGGCTGTTCGTATGTTTCGATGTCCGTTCCTGTTCGTGAGTTTACGTTTGTCTATGTAAGTTTATGTTCAGGTTGCGTCAACGTCGTTTTGTTATTTTGTAAGTTTTTTGAAAGTGTTTGTTTTGTTTCGTGTTGCCATCAGTTTTTCGTATTAATAATAAAGATGGCATATTTCCCTGACTCCGCATATTGGTCTGAAGATCCTTCTCTCCTCACCTCATCTGAGGATGAGGAAAGCGACAGCCATTACAGAATCACCCACCAAAATACAGAGACCAAGCGGTATGGGAAAAATCGACGGAGCAACAAGGACTTCTGGACTTGGGAGGAGATCCTGTCTGGTAGAGGACCCTGGGCGCAAACTGGAGAATATCGCTGCTCTCGTGAGAAGAGTGAGGCAGCCACAGCCCAGGAGCGCTGGTATGAGGAGGCAGCTAGGAGACGTGGATGGAAGCCGGAGAATCAAGCTCGTAACCGGAATTATGAGGGGACTCGTTTTGCACGGAAGCCCGAAAAGCCCGTGAGTAACTCCCAAAAATTTCTTGGGGGGGGGGGGCTAAAGGGTAGTGGGCTAAGGGCAGGTAGGAGACCTGCGCCCACTTCCCAGGCTAACCGTGGAGAGCGGGAGTACGGGCAGACACCGTGTTACGCAGTAGAGCGCACGGTGTCTCCTGTACGTGTGCATAGCCCAGTGCGGGTTATTCCACCTCCCCGCACTGGTAGGGCTAGATTGGGCATTGAGCCAGGTGTCATGAGGCCGGCTCAACGCGTCTGGTCTCCAGTGCGTCTCCTCGGGCCGGCATACATGGCACCTGCCTTACGCAGGGTTTCCCCGGTTCGCCTACACAGCCCGGTGCGGGTTATTCCACCTCCCCGTACTGGGCGGGCGACCGGGAGCATTCAACCAGGTAAGGTTGGGCAGGCTCAATGCTCAAGAGAGCCAGTACGCCTGCACGGTCCGGTATTTCCGGCGCCACCTCCCCACCCCAGCCTAGTACCTACAGTGCCTATATTACGCACTAGGTTACCAGTGCATTTCCAGAGCCCTGTTCCTCCTCCACGCACTCTCCCTATAGTGCGTGTATCCAGTTCAGTGCCTCCAGTTCCGGCCCCACGCACTAAGCCACCTGTGCGTCTCCTAAGTCCTGTACACACTGTCACTTCTCCCCGTACTAGTCCTGAGGTGCGTGCCCTCAGCCAGGTGCCACCAGTGCCGGTACCACGCACCAGGTATAGAGTACGCTTTGAGAGTTCAGTGTGCCCTGTCCCTGCTCCACGCACTAGTAGGAGGGTGCTTATCATTAGCCCGGTGCCTCCAGTTCCGGCACCACGCACCAGGTCTACAGTGCGCCGTATCCGGCCAGAGCCATCCGTCTCCCCAGCGCCATCTGAGCCATCCGTCTCCCCAGCGCCATCTGAGCCATCCGTCTCCCCAGCGCCATCTGAGCCATCCGTCTCCCCAGCGCCATCTGAGCCATCCGTCTGCCAGGAGCCTGCAAAGCCGCCCGTCTGCCATGAGCCTGCAAAGCCGCCCGTCTGCCATGAGCCTACAGAGCCATCCGCCAGACAGGAGCCGCTAGAGCCGTCAGCCAGACAGGAGCCGCTAGAGCCGCCCGCCAGACAGGATCTGCCAGAGCCGCCAACCAGACAGGATCTGCCAGAGCCGCCAACCAGACAGGATCTGCCAGAGCCGCCAACCAGACAGGATCTGCCAGAGCCGCCAACCAGACAGGATCTGCCAGAGCCGCCAGCGAGCCATGAGCAGCCAGAGCCGTCAGAGAGCCATGAGCAGCCAGAGCCGTCAAAGAGCCATGAGCAGCCAGAGCCGTCAGTGAGCCATGAGCAGCCAGAGCCGTCAGAGAGCCATGAGCAGCCAGAGCCGTCAGAGCGCCATGAGCGTCGAGAGCCGTCAGCCTGCCATGAGCGTCGAGAGCCGTCAGCCTGCCATGAGCGTCGAGAGCCGTCAGCCTGCCATGAGCGTAGAGAGCCGTTAGTCTGCCATGAGCGTCGAGAGCCGTCAGCCTGCATGGACCTGCCAGAGTCCTTCAGCCGGGATCTGCCCCTTGTCCCGGTGTTGCCCCTTGTCCCGGTGCTGCCCCTTGTCCCGGTGCTGCCCCTTGTCCCGGTGCTGCCCCTTGTCCCGGTGCTGCCCCTTGTCCCGGTGCTGCCCCTTGTCCCGGTGCTGCCCCTTGTCCCGGTGCTGCCCCTTGTCCCGGTGCTGCCCCTTATTCCAGTGATGGTCCTTATCCTGGTGCTGCCCCTTGTTCTGGTGCTGCCCCTTGTCCCGGTGCTACCCCTTGTCCCGGTGCTGCCCCTTGTCCCGGTGCTAGCTGTTTATTTAGGGGAAGGTAGTGTTAGGGTGGTCAGTAGAAGGGGTAGAAAGAAGAGGGGAGTGACTATGGTGGTGCGGGGACAGCGTCCTGAACCGGAACCACCACCGTGGTCAACTGCCCAC
The DNA here is from genome assembly GCF_029448725.1 of Salvelinus fontinalis. Lineage (NCBI taxonomy): Eukaryota > Metazoa > Chordata > Actinopteri > Salmoniformes > Salmonidae > Salvelinus > Salvelinus fontinalis. The sequence continues at coordinate 32,751,502 of NC_074678.1, forward strand.
CCGGACCCTCCCCTGGACTTTGTGCTGGTGCGCCCGGCGTTCGCACCTTGGGGGGGGGGTACTGTAACAGTCCTGACCTATTTATGTTAGTTTTTATGTGTTTTTGGTCAGGGCATGTGTTTTGGGTGGGCAGTCTATGTTATCTGTTTCTATGTTGGTTTCGGTTTGCCTGGTATGGCTCTTGATTAGAGGCAGGTGGTTTGCATTTTCCTCTAATCAAGAGTCATATTTAGGTAGGGCATTCTCACTGTTTGTTTGTGGGTGATTGTCTCCTGTGATGTCTTCGTTTGTGTTCGATGTATTCACTTTTGGAGCTGTTTGGCTGTTCGTATGTTTCGATGTCCGTTCCTGTTCGTGAGTTTACGTTTGTCTATGTAAGTTTATGTTCAGGTTGCGTCAACGTCGTTTTGTTATTTTGTAAGTTTTTGAAAGTGTTTGTTTTGTTTCGTGTTGCCATCAGTTTTTCGTATTAATAATAAAGATGGCATATTTCCCTGACTCCGCATATTGGTCTGAAGATCCTTCTCTCCTCACCTCATCTGAGGATGAGGAAAGCGACAGCCATTACACATGCAGTAAATTGCCAGGACTGGAGTTGCAGAACACTGCATTATTGTACATGTACTGTCAATATACGCTTGTTCAACTGAAGAAGATTCATCAAATCTGTATAAAACTCAATGCTTGACATCCATATGTAATCCCTAAGATCCAACATCTATCAACTAGGCACTGTTACAGCAATACAGAGCCTGCACTTCGGTTCAGTCCCACTAAACATGGAGTAAAATAATATGTTACGCAATTAGTTAAGCCCATGTTAATAACGATACAATGTTTCAATTCATGAGGAGTGAGCAACTGCACACTCAGGGGGGAGAAGAGTAGGGGTCTGTTGTGTTCTTGCCATCTCCATTGAGCATAGTCAAGCCATTTTGTACATGATAGCACAAACAGACTGGCAATCAGGCTAGAGTGTAGTGGGTAAGAGAGACTGACTGTGTTTCAAACTCAAAGTAGACAGCTCTCAGCCCTTGAATGACGTATCACATCATCACATCCGAGTGTACCTTAAAATGTCCATTGCCCAAGCGAGAGAGAGTGGTGATCGGAGAGGCAACGTCCTTGGTAGAAATCTTGAAGTGGAGCTTAAAAAACAACCACCCTAAAGCTATTAATGTACCTAGTAAGCTAACGTATCTAGCTAGCACTCCTGTCAGGTAGCTAGCTACAGTTACCCATAGCCGGCTAGCTAGTTTTATAGTTAAATAATTTTTCCCAATAAATTTCAAAAATATGTTTATGAATCTAGCAACGTTTTACAGGCTCCTCACTACGAGACTAAACAAATTTGCCAATGATAAAGTCAACTACCGTTCAAGTTTGGGGTCACTTAGAAATGTCCTTGTTTTTGAAAGAAAAGCACATTTTGTCCATTAAAATAACATCAAATTGATCAGAAATACAGTGTACATTGTTAATGTTGTAAATTACTTGTAGCTGGAAGCGGCTGATTTTTTAAATGGAATATCTACAGTTGAAGTCGGAAGTTTACATACACCTTAGCCAAATACATTTAAACTCAGTTTCTCACAATTCCTGACATTTAATCCCAGTAAAAATTACCTGTCTTAGGTCAGTTAGGATCACCGCTTTATTTTAAGAATGTGAAATGTCAATACTAGTAGAGAGAATGATTTCTTTCAGCTTTTATTTCTTTCATCACATTCCTAGTGGGTCAGAAATGTATGTACACTCAGTTAGTATTTGGTAACATTGCCTTTAAATTGTTTAACTTGGGTCAAACATTTTGGGTAACCTTCCACAAGCTTCCCACAATAAGTTGGGTGAATTTTGGCCCATTCCTCCTGACAGAGCTGGTGTAACTGAGTCAGGTTTGTCGGCCTCCTTGAACGCACACGCTTTTTCAGTTCTGCCCACAAGTTTCTATGGGATTGTGAGGTCGGGGGCTTTGTGATGGCCACTCCAATACCTTGACTTTGTTGTCCTTATGCCATTTTGCCACAACTTTGGAAGTATGCTTGGGGTCATTGTCCATTTGGAAGACCCATTTGCGACCAAGCTTTAACTTCCTGACTGACGTCTTGAGATGTTGCTTCAATATATCCACAGAATTTTCCTACCTCATGATGCCATCTATTTTGTGAAGTGCACCAATCCCTCCTGCAACTAAGCACCTCCACAACATGATGCAGCCACCCCCGTGCTTCACGGTTGGGATGGTGTTCTTCAGCTTGCAAGCCTCCACCTTTTTCCTCCAAACATAACAATGGTCATTATGGCCAAACAGTTCTATTTTTGTTTCATCAGACCAGAGGACATTTCTCCTAAAAGTACAATCTTTGTCCCCATGTGCAGTTGCAAAACGTAGTCTGGCTTTTTTATGGCGGTTTTGGAGCAGTGGCTTCTTCCTTGCTGAGCGCCTTTCAGGTTATGTTGATATACGACTCATTTTACTGTGGATATAGATACTTTTGTACCTGTTTCCTCCAGCATCTTCATAAGGTCCATTGCTGTTGTTCTGGGATTGATTTGCACTTTTCAGACCAAAGTACATTCATCTCTAGGAGACAGAATGCTTCTCCTCCCTGAGCGGTATGACGGCTGTGTGGTCCCATGGTGTTTATACTTGCGTACTATTGTTTGTACAGATGAACGTGGTACCTTCAGGCGTTTGGAAATTGCTCCCAAGGATGAACCAGACTTGTTGAGGTCTTGGCTGATTTCTTTTGATTTTCCCATGATGTCAAGCAGAGGCACTGAGTTTGAAGGTAGGCCTTGAAATACATTCACAGGTACACCTCCAATTGACTTAAACGATATCAATTAGCCTATCAGAAGCTTTTAAAGCCATGACATTTTCTGTAATTTTCCAAGCTGTTTAAAGCACAGTCAACTTAGTGTATGTAAACTTCTGACCCACTGGAATTGTGATACAGTGAATTTTAAGTCAAATAATCTCTGTAAAAATTGTTGAAAAAATTACTTGTGTCATGCACAAAGCAGATGTCCTTACCGACTTGCCAAAACTATAGTTTGTTAACAAGAAATTTGTAGAGTGGTTGAAAAACGAGTTTTAATGACTCCAACCTAAGTGTATGTAAACTTCTGACTTCAACTATACAGAGGCCCATTATCAGCAACCATCACTCCTGTGCTCCAATGGCACGTTGTGTTAGCTAATCCAAGTTTATCATTTTAAAAGGCTAATTGATCATTAGAAAGCCTTTTTACAATTATCTTAGCACAGCTGAAAACTGTTGTGCTGATTAAATAAGCAATTAAAACTGTCCTTCTTTAGACTAGTTGGGTATCTGGAGCATCATTATTTCTGGGTTTGATTACAGGCTCAAAATGGCCAGAAACAAAGAACTTTCTTCTGAAACTCATCAGTCTACTCTTGTTCTGAGAAATGAAGGCTATTCCATGCAAGAAATTGCCAAGAAACTGAAGATATGTACAACGCTGTGTACTACTCCCTTCACAGAACAGAGCAAACTGGCTCTAACCAGAATAGAAAGAGTGGCAGGCTCCATTGCACAACCCAGCAAGAGGACAAGTACATTAGAGTTTCTAGTTTGAATAACAGACACCTCACAAGTCCTCAACTGGCAGCTTCATTAAATAGTACTAGCAAAACACCAGTCTCAACGTCAACAGTGAAGAGGCGGCTCCGGGATGCTGGCCTTCTAGGCAGAGTTCCTCTGTCCAGTGTCTGTGTTCTTTTGCCCATCTTAATCTTTTATTTGTATTGGCCAGTCTGAGATTATGGCTTTTTCTTTGCAACTCTGCCTAGAAGGCCAGCATCCCGGAGTCGCCTATTCACTGTTGACGTTGAGACTGGTGTTTAGCGAGTACGAGTTTACGTTACTATAACTATTTTTGGGAGCTGGTGTTAGTTAGATTGACATGGTTACATGTTTTTCAGAACTTGACAACGTCCATTTACCTACCCCACTGTGTAAAGACGTAATTTCATTGAAATGACGTGGAAACAAAGTTGATTCAACCAGTGTTTATTAGCTAACTAACTTTAGTTAAACAATATTGTTATAGCTAGCTTGATAGTTACACAACAATGTGCCTACTTGGCATTGTAGCTAGCTTCTTGCCCTGTGTATTGCTCACTTACTTAGCCCACGCGAGCTATCTAGCTTTCATATACAAACTACATGTTGTTGCCTCAAATGTACTGCAATAGTACACAAACTTGCAATGGTCTTGAAAATATCGATGTACAGCTTGGTTAATGCGTGAGGTCTAAACCAGTAGCACGTATCGATGTGCTGCTGTTCAACATTATCCAACTATTTTCAAGACAAATATACTTCTTCTGGGGTTTAACGGCGGTTGGCATCCAATTTGTTGCATTGCCGCCACCTACTAGACTGGAGTACAACTCCCTTATACTTTGCTTGAAAAATAAAAAATTACTAAATAAATACCCTACCATCTAACACTACACTCACTAATTTCAAAATTATATTAAATTAAAACCACCATACTCCACTAATTAAATGTATTTATTCCTACATCATGCCCTCATCCTAAAAGGATGGGACATCACCACTTAACACACCCTGTAACTCTTCTGATGTCAAGTCTCGCACACCCAAATACCTCTCTGCACCTGTCACCACAACCTCAATTTTCTGCGACTTCGGTTCCATCCCTGCAGTACAGTTGATAACCATTGCTATAAATGCTAAAAATCCAATCTTACTGAAACGTATCACTTTTTGTCCTATCCCTCTGTACTGGTATATCTCTACTACTCTCACCACTCCTCCCCTTACCCATCTTCCTCTACTTTCTTCACTGCCTCAGCATATGACAACTTCTGCACCACTCTAACCCTGGAAACCTCAACCTGCATCTCTCTCACGGGACATTTCAGATCCCCTGCTCCATGGGCACCCCTACAATTAACACATTCCATTACTTTCCCCAATAGTACACATTCCTTTGTCTTGGTCACATTCCTACTACACACCCTCCCTCCTACACACTGATGCCATATGCCCATAAGCTTGACACCTGTAACATCCTAATGTATTTGGCAAGTACAGGATAACTTCTATATCCTAACTTCACTTTGTCGGGCAAAGACTCATCTTCAAAACTCAAAAGAACAGACAATGACTCTGTTTCCCCACTCTCACCACCCTGTCTGCGTCGCATCAAATGACAAGCATCACATACACAGGGATTCTTTCCCCTCAGCTGGTCAACTTTTATATTTATCTACAACCCCAGTGATCACTCTTTTCATTGGCGCTCTTTTCTTGAGAAAGAAACAATTCACTTTTCTTGCTCCCATTCGTTGTATTCCGAGCGCATTCTCCCTCTGACCAACAGAAACACAAACAATTATCACTAGACCACTTCTGGTTACCCTCACCGATTCCACGTTACCCAACTCTTTTTTCACCCATAGTGAAACCACAAATGGATCAGCCAAAAGGAAAGAGTCCACTTTTTCCATAAACCAAAACCAACATTCTATTAGAACAATGCAGTCAATCCACTGCCACACACTGGCTGAAATCAGTTGATGATAGAAGTTGTAAATGCAACAAGTAATGATATTGTATCATATAATAGCACTCACAACTTTCCAAGAAAACCAAAATTGAGACATGTATGGTCTGTTTACATATATTTTAGAGGCTATTTTTACGGAACATTTCTATAAAACCTGCATTTATAATTATATTTTTTTATTTATTTTACCATGTAAGTTGACTGAGAACACATTCTCATTTGCAGCAACGACCTGGGGAATAGTTACAGGGGAGAGGAGGGGAATGAATGAGCCAATTGTAAACTGGGGATTATTAGGTGACCATGATGGTTTGAGGGCCAGATTGGGAATTTAGCCAGGACACCGGGGTTAACACCCCTACTCTTACGATAAGTGCCATGGGATCTTTAATGACCTCAGAGAGTCAGGACACCCGTTTAACGTCCCATCCGAAAGACGGCACCCTACACAGGGCAGTGTCCCCAATCACTGCCCTGGGGCATTGGGATATTTTTTAGACCAGAGGAAAGAGTGCCTCCTACTGGCCCTCCAACACCACTTCCAGCAGCATCTGGTCTCCCATCCAGGGCCTGACCAGGACCAACCCTGCTTAGCTTCAGAAGCAAGCCAGTAGTGGTATGCAGGGTGGTATGCTGCTGGTTGATATGACAATATAAGACCCGTTTGGGTCTTTGCATGTCAAAAACTATACACGTCGTGTGTACTGAATTTGCACGTCACGCCAACTACCACCATTACGATCACTGTCAAAGCTGTAAAATACTGCGTTGGTAATAAGGCATTATTTGTTCGACCGAATGTGAAAACGTCTGTGTGAGCATTTGAAATTAGATCAGGATCAAAAATGTTTACAATTATCTTTGGTACAGATGTTATTAGCAACTTATGTGGTAGCTAGCTAGCACCAATGCAACCAGTCTGAAAACAATGACCAGTAGAAACTGCAGTCATTTTCAATATTCTTAGCAATGGTTTAGGAATCCATGTGAGTAAGTATTAGCCTGGTAGCCACTTGTTGTTCTCCTATTGAAATAACTAGCTAGCCAGCTACTTAACCCTGTTGCCCAAAACAAACGTTATAAACAGCCAGCTATCTTCATGCGGCTAATATGGCTTGACCGGACCCGGTTATGTGTTGTGAAGCTAACCACAATATAGGATTAGCCACAATAGTAGAATTTGCATTTCAAATCAAATAGAATTTGTTACATGCGCCGAATACAACAGGTGTAGAACTGTCACGCCCTGACCATAGAGAGCTGTTTATTCTCTATGTTGGTTAGGTCGGGGTGTGATTAAGGGTGGGTTATCTAGGGGAATTATATGTCTATGTTGGCCTGGTATGGTTCCCAATCAGAGGCAGCTGTTTATCGTTGTCTCTGATTGGGGATCATATTTAGGTAGCGATTTCCCCATTGTGATTTGTGGGATCTTGACTATGTATAGTTGCCTGTTAGCACTATTTTGAGCTTCCCGTTTTGTTTTGTTCGCGCTATGGTTTTTGTTCTTTTAGTTATCTCTTCCTAATAAAAGGGATGGAAACATAGCACGCTGCATCTTGGTCCAATAATTATGACGATCGTGACAAGAACAGTGAAATGCTTACTTACAAGCCCTTAACCAACAATGCTTTAAGAAGTTTTAAGAAAAAAAAGTTAAGTATAGATAGGTAAAAAATAGAAAATAAAAGTAACAAATCATTAAACAGCAGCGGTAAAATAACAATAGCGAGGCTATATACAGGGGCGGGGTACCGGTACAGAGTCAATGTGCGGGGGCACCGGTTAGTTGAAGTAATTGAGGTAATAGGTACATGTAGAGTTAAAGTGACTATGCATAGATTAACAGAGTAGCAGCAGTGTAAAAGAGGGGTCTGGGTAGCCTTTTGATTAGCTGTTTTTATGGCTTGGGGGTAGAAGCTGTTAAGAAGCCTTTTGGACCTAGACTTGGCACTGTCGTGGAAAATCATCTCAGAAATATAACGCTTTATCAGAACTTGTGAAATCAAAACATGCTTTTATTACAATTGTATAGCCAACTGGAATGTCCCGCGGAACACACACCATCCCAGAGCACTGGTTCGCTCTTTATACACAAATAGCATATGAGTCCACCCCATATGCAAAAAAGCATACTTTCCCTAATTCTTCCTGCCATCATTATCTTTTTAGTTCAGGCTTCCTGCTTGTTCACGCATACTAACGCCCATTATCTGCTTTCAGTTAAATTATAATAGTGGTCAGACCCTCTATCTTAGTGTGTCAACAGACTCTGTGTCCCTTCCCTTCACCACTAAATCAATGCACTCTTTGTTCTGTTCCCCCCTATCCTTAGGGTATCCAATTGCTTATAGGCGCCTATGTGTCTGGTCAGTTTCACTCAAATGGAATCAGCAGACTATGTGTTTCTTGTTCATTAGTGTCCAGTTACTTTAGGCATATTTCTCTGGTATGTATGTTTTTTTTAGTGGAATGGGTAGACTATAAATCTAGTGTGTCAAAGCTTTTTCCATACATGCACTTTAAAGCACGTATGACTTTGGCCATCTGCTAATCTTTGGTTTCCTGTATTTACCAGAATGGCAAATGCACTCACGTCTGCCTTCTTCTCCTATTTTCTAGTGTCACCTGTCTATTGTTTAATAGTGTGATATCTACCTACATATGTATCAATTACTCCTACAGCACTCCGGTACCGCTTGCAGTGCGGTAGCCGAGAGAACAGTCTATGACTAGGGTGGCTGGAGTTTTGACAATTTTTAGGGCCTTCCTCTGACATCTCCCTGTATAGAGGTCCTGGATGGCTGGAAGCTTGGCCCAGTGATGTACTGGGCCGTACGCACTACCCTCTGTAGTGCCTTGCGGTTAGAGGCCGAGCAGTTGCCATACCAGGAAGTGATGCAAGCAGTCATGATCATCTCGATGGTGCAGCTGTAGAACCTTTTGAGGATCTGAGGACCCATGCCAAATCTTTTCAGTCTCCTGAGGGGAATAGGCTTTGTCGTGCCCTCTTCACGACTGTCTTAGTGTGTTTGGATCATGATAGTTTGTTGGTGATGTGGACACCAAGGAACTTGAAGCTCTCAACCTGCTCCACTGCAGCCCCGTCGATGAGAATGGAGCCGTGCTCAGTCCTTTTTTTCCTGTAGTCCACAATCATCAATCAATCAATCAATCAATCAATTTTATTTTATATAGCCCTTCGTACATCAGATAATATCTCGAAGTGCTGTACAGAAACCCAGCCTAAAACCCCAAACAGCTAGAATGCAGGTGTAGAAGCACGGTGGCTAGGAAAAACTCCCTAGAAAGGCCAAAACCTAGGAAGAAACCTAGAGAGGAACCAGGCTATGAGGGGTGGCCAGTCCTCTTCTGGCTGTGCCGGGTGGAGATTATAACAGAACTATGCCAAGATGTTCAAAAATGTTCATAAGTGACAAGCATGGTCAAATAATAATCATGAATAATTTTCAGTTGGCTTTTCATAGCTGATCATTAAGAGTTGAAAAACAACAGGTCTGGGACAGGTGGCGGTTCCATAACCGCAGGCAGAACAGCTGAAACTGGAATAGCAGCAAGGCCAGGCGGACTGGGGACAGCAAGGAGTCACCACGGGCGGCAGTCCCGATGCATGGTCCTAGGGCCCAGGTCCTCCGAGAGAAAGAAAGAGAGAAGGAGAAAATTAGAGAGAGCCAAGATTTTCAAAATGTTCATAAATGACAAGCATGGTCAAATAATAATCAGGAATAAATCTCAGTTGGCTTTTCATAGCCGATCATTAAGAGTTGAAAACAGCAGGTCTGGGACAGGTAGGGGTTCCATAACCGCAGGCAGAAGAGTTGAAACTGGAATAGCAGCAAGGCCAGGCGGACTGGGGGCAGCAAGGAGTCACCACGGCCGGTAGTCCCGACGTATGGTCCTAGGGCTCAGGTCCTCCGAGAGAAAGAGAGAAGGAGAAAATTAGAGAGAGCCAAGATTTTCAAAATGTTCATAAATGACAAGCATGGTCAAATAATAATCAGGAATAAATCTCAGTTGGCTTTTCATAGCCGATCATTAAGAGTTGAAAACAGCAGGTCTGGGACAGGTAGGGGTTTCGTAACCGCAGGCAGAAACAGTTGAAACTGGAATAACAGCAAGGCCGGGCGGACTGGGGACAGCAAGGTGTCAGCATGCCCGGTAGTCCTGACGTATGGTCCTAGGGCTCAGGTTCTCAGAGAGAAAGAGAGAACGAGAGAATTAGAGAGAGCATACTTAAATTCACACAGGACACTGGATAAGACAGGAGAAGTATTCCAGGTATAACCAACTGACCCTAGCCCCCCGACACATAAACTACTGCAGCATAAATACTGGAGGCTGAGACAGGAGCGGTCAGGAGACACTGTGGCCCCATCCGAAGAAACCCCCGGACAGGGCCAAACAGGAAGGATATAACCCCACCCACTCTGCCAAAGCACAGCCCCCACACCACTAGAGGGATATCCTCAACCACCAACTTACAATCCTGAGACAAGGCCGAGTATAGCCCACAAAGGTCTCCATCACAGCACAACCAAGGGGGGGCGCCAACCCAGACAGGAAGTTCACGTCAGTAACTCAACCCACTCAAGTGACGCACCCCTCCTAGGGACGGCATGAAAGAGCACCAGCAAGCCAGTGACTCAGCCCCAGTAACAGGGTTAGAGGCAGAGAATCCCAGTGGAGAGAGGGGAACCGGCCCTGGAGAGACAGCAAGGGCGGTTCGTTGCTCCAGAGCCTTTCCGTTCACCTTCACACTCCTGGGCCAGACTACACTCAATCATATGACCTACTGAAGAGATAAGTCTTCAGTAAAGACTTAAAGGTTGAGACTGAGTCTGCGTCTCTCACATGGGTAGGCAGACTGTTCCATAAAAATGGAGATCTATAGGAGAAAGCCCTGCCTCCAGCTGTTTGCTTAGAAATTTTAGGGACAATTAGGAGGCCTGCGTCTTGTGACCGTAGCGTACGTGTAGGTATGTACGGCAGGACCAACTCGGAAAGATAGGTAGGAGCAAGCCCATGTAACGCTTTAAAGGTTAACAGTAAAACCTTGAAATCAGCCCTTGCCTTAACGGGAAGCCAGTGTAGGGAAGCTAGCACTGGAGTAATATGATCAAATTTCTTGGTTCTAGTCAGGATTCTAGCAGCCGTATTTAGCACTAACTGAAGTTTATTTAGTGCTTTATCCGGGTAGCCGGAAAGTAGAGCATTGCAGTAGTCTAACCTAGAAGTAACAAATGCATGGATTAATTTTTCTGCATCATTTTTGGACAGAAAATTTCTGATTTTTGCAATGTTACGTAGATGGAAAAAAGCTGTCCTTGAAACAGTCTTGATATGTTCGTCAAAAGAGAGATCAGGGTCAAGAGTAACGCCGAGGTTCTTCACAGTTTTATTTGAGACGACTTTACAACCATCAAGATGAATTGTCAGATTTAACAGAAGATCTCTTTGTTTCTTGGGACCTAGAACAAGCATCTCTGTTTTGTCCGAGTTTAAAAGTAGAAAGTTTTCAGCCATCCACTTCCTTATGTCTGAAACACAGGCTTCTAGCGAGGGCAATTTTGGGGCTTCACCATGTTTCATTGAAATGTACAGCTGTGTGTCATCCGCATAGCAGTGAAAGTTAACATTATGTTTTCGAATAACATCCCCAAGAGGTAAAATATATAGTGAAAACAATAGTGGTCCTAAAACGGAACCTTGAGGAACACCGAAATGTACAGTTGATTTGTCAGAGGACAGACCATTCACAGAGACAAACTGATATCTTTCCGACAGGTAAGATCTAAACCAGGCCAGAACTTGTCCGTGTAGACCAATTTGGGTTTCCAGTCTCTCCAAAAGAATGTGGTGATCGATGGTGTCAAAGGCAGCACTAAGGTCTAGTAGCACGAGGACAGATGCAGAGCCTCGGTCTGACGCCATTAAAAGGTCATTTACCACCTTCACAAGTGCAGTCTCAGTGCTATGATGGGGTCTAAAACCAGACTGAAGCATTTCGTATACATTGTTTGTCTTCAGAAAGGCAGTGAGTTGCTGCGCAACAGCTTTTTCTAAAATTTTTGAGAGGAATGGAAGATTCGATATAGGCCGATAGTTTTTTATATTTTCCGGGTCAAGGTTTGGCTTTTTCAAGAGAGGCTTTATCACTGCCACTTTTAGTGAGTTTGGTACACATCCGGTGGATAGAGAGCTGTTTATTATGTTCAACATAGGAGGGCCAAGCACAGGAAGCAGCTCCTTCAGCAGTTTAGTAGGAATAGGATCCAGTATGCAGCTTGAAGGTTTAGAGGCCATGATTATTTTCATCATTGTGTCAAGAGATATAGTACTAAAACACTTAAGTGTCTCTCCCGATCCCAGGCCCTCGCAGAGCTGTGCAGATCCAGGACAGCTAAGCCCTGGAGGAATACGCAGATTCAAAGAGGAGTCCGTAATTTGCTTTCTAATGGTCATGATCTTTTCCTCAAAGAAGTTCATGAATTTATTACTGCTGAAGTGAAAGCCATCCTCTTTTGGGGAATGCTGCTTTTTAGTTAGCTTTGCAACAGTATCAAAAAGAAATTTTGGATTGTTCTTATTTTCCTCGATTAAGTTGGAAAAGTAGGATGATCGAGCAGCAGTGAGGGCTCTTCGGTACTGCACGGTACTGTCTTTCCAAGCTAGTCGGAAGACTTCCAGTTTTGTGTGGCGCCATTTCCGTTCCAATTTCCTGGAAGCTTGCTTCAAAGCTCGGGTATTTTCTGTATACCAGGGAGCTAGTTTCTTATGACAAATGTTTTTCGTTTTTAGGGGTGCAACTGCATCTAGGGTATTGCGCAAGGTTAAATTGAGTTCCTCAGTTAAGTGGTTAACTGATTTTTGTCCTCTGACGTCCTTGGGTAGGCAGAAGGAGTCTGGAAGGGCATCAAGGAATTTTTGTGTTGTCTGAGAATTTATAGCACGACTTTTGATGCTCCTTGGTTGGGGTCTGAGCAGATTATTTGTTGCGATTGCAAACGTAATAAAATGGTGGTCCGATAGTCCAGGATTATGTGGAAAAACATTAAGATCTACAACATTTATTCCATGGGACAAAACTAGGTCCAGAGTATGACTGTGGCAGTGAGTAGGTCCAGAGACATGTTGGACAAAACCCACTGAGTCGATGATGGCTCCGAAAGACTTTTGGAGTGGGTCTGTGGACTTCTCCATGTGAATATTAAAATCACCAAAAATTAGAATATGATCTGCTATGACTACAAGGTCTGATAGGAATTCAGGAAACTCAGAGAGGAACGCTGTATATGGCCCAGGAGGCCTGTAAACAGTAGCTATAAAAAGTGATTGAGTAGGCTGCATAGATTTCATGACTAGAAGCTCAAAAGACGAAAACGCCATTTTTTTTTTTGGCCTACCATCATCTCCTTTGTCTTGATCACGTTGAGGGAGAGGTTGTCCTCGCACCACACGGCCAGCTCTCTGATCTCCCTATAGGCTGTCTCATCGTTGTTGGTGATCAGGCCTACCACTGTTGTGTCATCGGCAAACTTGATGATGGTGTTGGAGTCGTGCCTGGTCATGCAATCATGAGTGAACAGGGAGTACAGGAGGGGAATAAGCGTGCACCCCAGAGGGGCCCCATGTTGAGGATCAGCGTGACGGATGTGTTGTTACCTACCCTTACCACCTGGGGGCGGCCCGTCAGGAAGTCCAGGTACCAGTTGCAGAGGGAGGTGTTTAGTCCCAGAATCCGTAGTTTAGTGATGAGCTTTGAGGGCACTATGGTGTTGAACGCTGAGCTGTAGTCAATGAATAGCATTCTGACATAGGTGTTCCTTTTGTCCAGGTAGGAAAGGGCAGTGTTGAGTGCAATAGAGATTGCGTCATCTGTTGGGCCGGTATGCAAATTGGAGTGGGTCTAGGGTTTCTGGGATAATGATGTTGATGTGAGCCATGACCAGCCTTTCAAAGCACTTCATGGCTGCAGACGTGAGTGCTACTGGTCAGTAGTCATTTAGTCATCATTTTACCTTCAAAATAAAAGTCCCCATTTGAAAGTGATGCAGAAGGTTACAATTGGTGGAATCCTGCCATGCTTAGACTAGATAATGTTAAACAAGGTTGGAGTGTTGGAATGTGGAGCAATAAAGTGTTTTCCCCCCAAAGTCCTCCTCAGCGTTATCTGGCTACCAAAACATCCACATCTTATTGTTTTTCCTCTGGAATAGTGTTCAATTCACATCGTAGGTTGACTGGTACAATAAATGTTGCTCAATTCACAGTGGTTTCAGAGTCCCGCAATAAGAGCTATGACCCTAATGTTCTCTGGGTGTCACTGAGCAGACTGGTACCCCATGTCATTGATCCACACTCCATAGGTAAGCCTAAACAGTGAAATAAGTATGCCCCCAATGCAATTCTAAAGTCTAATAGATCCAGTGTGATTAACATATTTTTGTCAAATTAACAAATTATTGTATTTTGTTACATTTATATAACATTCCAAACATGTTTAGCATGATCTATTCCATTATGGCACGATTCCACCATGTGTTTAATTTGCATCACTTTCAACAATGGACGTTTATTTTGAAGGCGAACCGCAAATTCCACTATTGCGGCTAATCCTTATTGTGGCTAGCTTCATACAGTTGGGTCCGACCACCATTAACCAAATAACAGCTGTCTTGTAAATTAGGGTTATTTTAGATGATGACACCTAGCTAGATAGTTAGCTAGCTATCTATAGCTACTGAAACAGATTATGTCGTTTTGCTATGTTTTTGGGGAAGAACATTGTTTTTTATTTTATTATTATTATTATTATTATTAAAAAAAAAAAAATTTTGGGGGGGGGGGGGGGGGGGGGCATTGTTTGCATCCATCCATCATGCATCCATGACTTGCCTAGTTAAATAAAGGTTAAATAAAAATCAGCTAGCTAGCTTTTTTATGACCAGCACTGTCCAGAGCAAGGGAAAGTGTGTCTGTGCTCGTGCGGCAGCGGCACGGTCATGAATCGTTGTGACATGAAATACGAGTGATAGTGTAATCAATGTTTAATAACTTCGTAAAAAATGTATGAACATGTTCAATTATTACGTGACGTGTAGTCATATTCAAGTCCTGATTGGTCAACAAGCTTATGTGACGCGTCAAATAGTGTTATTTGACATATTCAAGGTTGACATAGTGATGGGCATTCCGGATCTTTTCAGTGAGCCGGCTCGTTCGGCTCAGCTCACCAAAAAGAGCCGGCTCTTTTGGCTCCTAAACGGCTCTTTAAAAAAATATGTTTTGTATTTTTGACAATGCTTGGTGTTAAAACGATTCTAAATAAATTATTAAATGAAATCATACTGTACCTTAACCACAATGTATTTAAAAATCCATTGGTTTGTAATGAAAAAATGCTATTAAACATTTGCATTTAAAGTATAACTTTTTAATGTACATAAACAAAGTGCATATAAATCGAACCATTCAAAATGAACACAATTTGAACAGCATAATAGAATATTGCACCATATCAAAGAAAAATAACAGTTTCTGATAGCACGTGATTATATTCCATTCTGTGGAACTTACTGTCCATTGATGAACATAGGGTGTCCATCAACTCTGTCACATGCCCTGTGGTTACATTTGCTTCTCTCTGGCGGCTGGCTGTGATTAGCTGCAGACCATTACACAGGAGTATTATTTTTGAGGCTGTCCATAGCTGAAAAGAAGGAACAGTAACTTATTAGTTCGGGTTCATGTTTTGTCTACTGATACTACATTCTCATCTACCTCTCATATACATATATAATACTGGATTAAATAATGATGTAGTAATAACTGCTTACTGTACCTCTCTCTGCTGTTCTCCACTGTGACCTGCTCAAAGGGTTCCAGGACTCTGAACACCTCCTCCACCACCTCGCATTCCTCTTGGGTCAGAGCATCACCAGGTGCATTGACAATAGAGATGACAGTAGAGATGATGGCATCCTTTGACTCAAGAAACCGCTTCAACATATAAAATGTTGAATTCCACCTTGTAGTGCAGTTTTGTTTAGGCCTCAGTTCAGGCATCCCCATCTGGCGTTGTGTAGACTTTAGTTTTTCAGCACCTACTGTGCTCCTGTGGAAGTACTCCACAGCTGCTTTCACTTTGTCCACAGTGGGCTTCATCACCTTCAGAGCATCTCTTACAATCAGGTTGATTGTGTGGGAAAGACATGGATGATGGGTCCATTTGAACATTTTCATGGCTTTGGTTATGTTAGCTGCATTGTCGCTAACACAACAGACCACTTTTCCATCTACTTGCCATTCTCTGGCCACTCAACAGTTCCTCTGTCAAGTTCTCTGAGGTGTGTCTCTCGCTGAACTCAAAGCAGTCCAGAAGACATCTAGACATCGAAAGTCTTAAATGAAGTGACATGTAACCGACATGTAAGAAGCGGTTACCCTTGATGTCCAGCAGTCAGTGGTAAGGCAAACTGCAGTTGCTTTTTGGACTCTTTCCCACACTGAAGCCTGTGTGCTCTCGTACAGTTCTGGAATAAGTGATTTTGAAAGGGTTTTCTTGCTTGGAATTGTGTACATTGGATTTAGACTATTGCTATAATTTCTGAAACCTCTGTCCTCCACGATCGAAAATGTCTGGAAATCGGTGGCAATCATTTTAGCCAATGCAATATCAATTTGACCTTGTTTTGCTACAGACATAGACTTTGGCATAAACTGGTCCATAGAAGACTGCGTTGCTGTGGGTCGCGGAGTAGGCCTAATTGACTGAGTGGATACATCTCCACATGTGGAGGTGCTGGCTCCACCACTATCACTAGCAGGCCCACTCGTTTCTCAAAGCTCCGCTTCAGCTAGCTTCACAGTTGGGTGCACAGTTCGCATATGCCGGTGTAGGTTGTGCGTAGAACCGGCTTTATATGAGATTTTGTTTTGGCAAATTCTACACTGTGCTCTAACATTGTCTACATTATTAAAATGCATACAAATCCTACTGTGCTTTCGACTCATTTTCCAGCTGTTGTTTTCACAGCTGTCCTTCCTCTCTCTCCTCGGCTGCTAAGTGTGCGACTGTGAGTGAGTAGGCTTGGCCATCCCTCACGCATCTTTGGTTCATTGGTTGACATTGCGTGTCTGATTGACAAGATCAACAGGTGAGGCTGTTAGTCTGAGTAGACAGTCAGAACGAATGTGTGTGCGCTTGAGCATTTAGGCCTATATTATCATTTTTTTTTTGTTCTTTGAATTAGTTAATTCTATTCATTTAAATCTTTTGATTATTTATATCTTAATTTTTGTATATTTTTATAAATAGATTTGGCTCTTCTGATATGCGAGCCGGCTCCCAACGTTCACCTACAAGAGCCGGCTCTTAGAGCCGACTCGTTTGCGAACGACCCATCACTAGTTGACAATAATTACATTACACAATTTAACTGTGATGGCGCTATCAGCTGCTAACTAGCAGTGTTGCTGTGGACACGTTACAAGAAAATCTGTACGGATACGTAAGGTTAACTTATGTGCTGTCACTATCTTGTGGATCTCACCATCTTTTATTAGCTGCATTTACCCTTAGGCTACATGTTTAAAGTTTTATGTTATTTTCAGTTCCAAAGCTGTGAGTGAAAACAGCAAGAACAACAACAGTGGAACTGTTGGAAAGGCACCTCTCGCCAAGGTAGTGTTATGAGTTAATGTCATTTGCTGATCTCTTCTTTTTTAACATTTTTATTAGTAGTTAGAGTTCTCACAATTTGAACTCATTGCACCCATGTACTTTTCCACAGAACAATTCCCTCACCAATGAGTCCACCTTCGTGCCACCAAGGCCTGCCCCACCTAAACCAGGTGGTGATAAACCACGGGTGGGCTCCCGCAAAGTGTTCTATGGCTCCTCAGTCATTTCGCAATCCTACTCGTGAGTGCTTCCAATGATTAGTGAGATGTTTGGCTGTGATCTACCATGGGAAACCTGTTTATTTTCCCAATGTCTTTGGCCATGTGGAGTTGGTTAAGTGTCGAAAGCCCAAGTCTGAGATGATATGCTTACTTGCAACACAACCCTTTTTATCCTCCAGCAATGATGTCCAGTGTCCTTGAGCCTTCACAATTTGGAACAAGTATTCTGCAATACACAATCTTAGATGGTCACTGTCTTCGCCCAGACATTGATGTATCTGCCATTTTAAAGGTAAACTGTCCTTTTATTCAGATCACGATGATAACAAACCAACAATAAGATAACATGCCATGTCTCACCTATACTACAGACAAGACAGTCTTACCAATTGCAGCAGTGGAACCCGAAAGGAACAATGAACATGTAAAGAGACTCCAAGAGATGCAGACATTCTTGTTGGCCTACCTCACAGCAAAGGTAACTACTGACGGTTGTATTGAGTGTTTTTCTAAATTGGACAACATGTTCTATTGGTATTTCACCCATTAGGATGAACCTTTTTCTTAATCTACTCTGTTCTGTTTGATTTCAGATGGAGAATAATAGCCAGAAATTTGAGGTGGGTTGTATTTTATCAGTGATGGAGGAAGAGGAGCAGCTACGGAAGGAAGTCCACGAGAAGAACAAGCAGCTTTATGACCAGCTCGATTTACAGGTCAGAGGTAATTTCTCTCAATACATCCTAAACAATCTTTGATTTATGTAAACAAGTTGTGAAGCTGAAAAAGTTGTTATCCTTTTTGTTTTGCGTGTGTTATTATTTTGGGATGGTTATTGATTTGAATTATAAAAGATAAATTGCTTGTAAACATGTAAAACAATCAAACAACATTAGATTTTCGGATCACAGCGCTAACTCCTGTTGCTGATGCTGTCAAGCAGTTCACAGAGAAATACAAGCCTTTTGCCACCGCAGTCGACACCCACGTCATGAGCTGCCAGTGAAGAACTTCTTCATTGAGGAGGACAGAATGACGTTTCTGGGTTGGTGTTATTCAATTCTTTCTTTACTGGTGTGAAGCGAAAAACCTACATCAGAGTTAAACATGTATTTATTGCTTACGCATAGGATATGATTTCCTATGAATGTGTTTGAATGTGTCCTACCCATGCAGATAAAGTCACTGCTAGCCTGAAGATGAGTGAGGAAGTGTTACTGCAGTGCACACAGGGAGCTCAGCATGAGCTGAGAATTCTGTTGAGTGCCTGAGAGGGATGAATGAGAATTCTGTTGAGTGCCTGAGAGGGATGAATGAGAAGTCTGTTGAGTGCCTGGGAGGGATGAATGAGAAGTCTGTTGAGTGCCTGAGAGGGATGAAAGAGAATTCTGTTGAGTGCCTGGGAGGGATGAATGAGAAGTCTGTTGAGTGCCTGGGAGGGATGAATGAGAAGTCTGTTGAGTGCCTGGGATGGATGAATGAGAAGTCTGTTGAGTGCCTGAGAGGGATGAATGAGAAGTCTGTTGAGTGCCTGGGAGGGATGAATGAGAAGTCTGTTGAGTGCCTGAGAGGGATGAATGAGAAGTCTGTTGAGTGCCTGGGAGGGATGAATGAGAAGTCTGTTGAGTGCCTGGGAGGGATGAAAGCTGCTGCACAGAACATCAGCTCTCAGGGTAAGACTATAGATTAGAGACCTAAGATGTTATTTTTTGTTTAAGTGTTTTGAAGCAATTATGAATTTTCAACTTGTTATTAGTGAGTCTTGCCCTTTGACTGATTTACTGTATGTGTATGGACGCATAAGCTAAGTGTTTACACTGGTCAACACACTAACATTATGGTGACACGTTTTCCAAAAAAATGATAAACAATTAATTAATGTCTAGTGGGTTTATTTTTGTTTTGGTGACCACAGGATTTCCTTCTTCACAGGGGTCTTTCAGAGTTGGTGGAGCTGTCATCGCTGGTCAGTCGCCAGACCGTTCAGATTCAGCAGGTCTTGGAGGAGCTTGGCTTGACCAAAAAGTGCCCCAGACAGTGAAGCAGCATTGGATAACCTTGTATAGCATGTACAGTCTATAGTTTTGTTAATTAACATAGTTTAATTACTGAACATGCGAATTGTTTTGTAAAACTTTATATATTGTATACCTCAATATTAAATGTATTTTACGTGCTTTTCAAATGACTTGATATTGTAAGACATTTCCGTCACCTCGGAAGTGTTTCAATTGTAAACATTTGTATCCGTATGATATTGCTGCAAGGATACATTTTTAGCACCGTTACTGAATTGATACATGTGACAAGTTATTGCTAAAGTTCCGTTCGCCGGATGTGACGTAGAAGCCATCCCTATAAATGTGGAATTCGTTGTTGCTGATTGGCTCATTCTGGCAAGTGACGTTGTTGCCGTCACAGTTGACCAATGAACAACAAGAGAGCGTCTTGTCGTGTGTGAGTTTTTGTTTGTTTTGATCTAAATATAAGTGTTTATCCACGTTTTTAAGATGAATTTGTAAATGATCTGTAGCATCGTAGAAAATGGATAAGAAAATTATCTTGCACAGTATTATGTAGAATCAAGTACAGTAAGTTAACACTGGCAAGCAAGCACACAGCCTAGCTAGCTAACGTTAGCTAAACATTCAGGGAGTGCTTAGTCGACTGGCATTTTCTTCGTACTAATTATTTTGAATGGCAGCCTTGCATGTAAAGCTGCTAGAAGGATGAAATAATGCCATTCCCGCTATGAACATGCTTTTGTAAGGACCGCTAGTGTTGCGTCCATTATACTTATTTAATGTTATCCACTTCTTTCTCAGTGATAGTATTTTGAGGCTTGATCAAAAATGTCTCTTCAATAGTTCCCACTCCAGAAGGAGAGGACAGCCCGTGGAAAGGGATTGGAGGCAACACCACAACCAGGGGGTATGGCGAGAAGTGCAAGAGGAGAGGAGGCAGGAGTCCATCCCCAGGGGTGTCTGCCTGTCTATGTGCCCTATCCGCGAGCTGCAGGACAGGGAGGCCCAGAACTTACTGCACCGATTTGAGGTGTTGTCAGGTACTGAGCGGGAATGCTGGCCCACGGCTGACCCCTCAGGAGTGGTAAAGGAGTATGCTAGACCTGCAGCAGGGAAGGACTCCACTCGACCTAGTGACCTGCGACCACCAGCTGTGCTGCTAAAGACAGTGTTCTACCTCGTCGACAACATCGCTGCCTCCCCAACACTGCGTCCATGGACCGAGGCTAGTCATCTCCACTATATGCCTTCTGTTATCTTGTCATATTATTTTATGCAACATTTCATTAACACATTTCTTCTTGTGCTGTGCATTTCTAGGTGTATGACTTTGTCTTTGACCGGCTGCGCAGTGTGAGACAGGATATGATAATCCAGAGGGTGTCTGGTGCTGACTGTGTGGCCGTGCTGGAGAGGACAGTCCGCTTCCTGATCTACGCCTCCTACCGGCTGTGTGGGGAGCCCCTGCGCCTCTACGACCCCCGCATCAATGACACCCACCTGCAGGAGAGCCTCAGCTGGCTGCTGGAATGCTACACCAGTGGAAAGCACCCCAACCAGGAGGAGTTCCAGGCCCTCGGTCTCCTCTACAACCTGGGTGAGTAGCCCTGGGCCCAGTCTCCCAAATGCATCTTTAAGCTAAGTTCGTCGCTAGTGTCGGTAAATTCCTGAGCTGTTTCCCCAAAACCATTGTTATTAACGTTGCACTTAAACGCTTATAATCTAACGCCTGCCACAGACCACTCATCGAACAACTAAACAGGTCGTTAGATGCTTTTTTTGCCCTCCCACCTCACTTTATACACAGTTCTCCGCTAAACATAGAATCACATGGTTTATTTGTCTCTGTGACGCCGAGAACTTCAGAACAAAGTTGACTACAAATACAAAGTTGCCAATGTTTTTGCAGTTGATACAAACAAGCGATGTGTAAAAAGATGCTTCAAATAAAAACAAGAACTGCATTAAAATATGAACAGTAAGCTATTGGCCCCTTTCAATCGTATTAAAATACATTTAATGTTCAATCAGTTCTATTTTGCTACTGTCTGTAATTTGTCAACATATTTCATGTGTAGCTTAACATTGGTGCAATGATGTGCCAAATTGGTGATGAGCCACCTCAATATTTGCAGCCATAGGTGGTAATATCTTTCTAGGAGCTGATCTGTCATCAGTTTTGTGAAATAATTCTAATGTTAAGGAAAGATTTGAATGGAGAAAGCTGATCTGAGAGCAGCACACCCTTTCGATCCTATCCGTATCAACACATGCTCCAACAACGTACGATTGTTCTCTGTGTGGTGTTTTGGGAAATGCATGTTGGATCTTTGCCCGCTGTAAGAAAGATGTATGGTTAAAATACTCGTACGTTCTGGGCCCTGGATTGTAGCCAACATTGTGTTCACATAAATACAAGACAACCTGGGTAGGTTCTAGCTTGTTTTTTTTTACTCTCACTTACTGAGACATCCACTGGGAGTTTGGGAGTAAAAAAACACAAAAAATGGATGGTAAATTGCTGTCTTCATACAAATAGCTGACATGTAGAGCACGACTCTTAAAGATAATTGAATCACAGCCTCTCTGAGGACAGGTTTGGTTTCACCAATGGTACATATGAGATGAAGGAAATGGAAATGGCCAAAGGACCAATATTGTGTAAAAGAGCTGCATATGATTAATGATGGTGTTACTGCGAATTAGACTTGTAATTTCACTAAGAGGAAACGCCAGAGAAACTGACAGCCGAGTGTACTGAAAAGCAACAGGTGGTCGTCCTATCGCCTCTGACCATAGAACATCATCAGTCATTTTATATTAATTTCTAGACGATTCTACATGTTGATCTTCACGGTGATCTACTGTGCACTGTCTGCTCTCTTAACAGACTCATATTTCCTGTATAATATATCCAGGTTCAAGCCGTGCCACACAGCACACCATGGAGCTGCCAGAGCGGATACGCTCCTCCCCTGTCATGCATCTGGCCCTGTCAGTGAGCCGGGCCTTCATGGAACGCAACCCTGTACGACTCCTCCGATTGGCCCACAGTCTGGACTTCCTGCAGAGCTGTGCCCTGCACCGGCACCTAGAGACCTGTCGCAGGGACCTGCTGCTGATCTACAGCCACGGACACAGCAGCAAGAACTGCCGCTTCCCCCTCCACAAGCTGGCCCACATCCTGGCCCTAGACGTCCCCCTCACCAACCAGCTGTGCCAGGCCCATGGGCTGGAAGTCCATGGGGACTCTGTGGTCTTCTCCAAGACCTCCTTCACTGAGCCAGAGGCTGGGAAGCTTCAGTGTGCACACTTTCATGATCTGGTGGACAGGAAGCAGAGGGATCTCACTGTTGGAAGCATCATTCATGGCTGCACTTGATATGACCAGACATGGACATTGGATAAACTGCGGCCTGCCTGCTCCAAGAAGACTGAGATGCACTTGATTTTATAGATTTTTAAGTTTTCTAAATAAACTTGTTTTAATGTGAATTGTGAATGTTCTCGTAACATTGACACCTTACATTTACACATAAAAATGTATGATTATTAAGTTGCTTTTTTGGACAAATCAAACATTTCATTATGATAGATCAGCAATCATACAAGAAATGTATGTCATATAGAGAACCACACGAATTGCCATGTTTTATACTGTGTGTGTGTGTGTATATATATATATATATATATATACACTGTATCTATAATTGTTTTTGACTTCTGCTGCCTATGGTTTTAAAATTAAGCAACTATTTTTTAAAGAGTTTAGTCTTTCTTTCATGCATTTTTACTTCTCTGCCAGTGCTATTGACATTTTGTGTGTGCTGCAGTGGTTGAGTATGAGTGGGTGTAGCCTAGAAGTTCAGGCTTCTCACATGAGTCAATGAAACAACATTTGGAAGGATGGTCATGTGAGGCTAGAGCGGTTGTGACAGGCTGTTTTCCTATAACTAAAGGGGTAAATACAATTGCTGTCTTTCTAATGAATCCTTGTGAATTGTATGAAGCGCTGGAAGACTGTATGCAAGTGCTCATTCAATGGAATTGATTGTCCAGACTGTTACATTTATCAGTGCTCACAATTTGCCACTTGAGGGGGCTAAAGGTTTATCTGGAGAGTGTGAGCACTGCAAGCATTGAAACGCATATTATGACTGCGACAAAGATTAATTTGAACTACCCTGATATTTCTAACATTAGTTCACATACCCAAGTTAAGAGGGTTTTCATCAATATTGCATGTATGCAACTAATCATATTCATACTTGGATCACTTCTATGTCAGGTTAATCAAACATCATGCCTGTATTAATTAGACTGCTAAGTAGACAACACTGATTAGTACAAAATGTAATGCCAACTGCAAAGAGATTTTACTCCAGACTGTTACAATTATTTATTTTATTTTTATTTCACCTTTATTTAACCAGGTAGGCCAGTTGAGAACCATTTATAACTGCGACCTGGCCAAGATAAAACAAAGCAATGTGACAAAAACAACAGAGTTACAAATAAACAAACGTACAGTCAATAACACCGAAGAAAAATCTATGTAGTGTGTGCAAATGTAGGGAGGTAGGCAATAAGTAGGCCATAGAGGTGAAAAAAATACAATTTAGCATTAATCCTGGAGTGATAGATGTGCAGATGATGATGTGCAAGTAGAGATACTGGGGTGCAAAAGGGTAAGTAATAATATGGGGATGAGGTAGTCGGGTGTGCTATTTACAGATTGGAAGCAGGGGCTTAGTTGTATTTTTATTGTTGTTCAGGCCAGGGGCATTGTCAAATGTCCAGATCAACTGGTCGTATCACATGAATACACATTAGACATGACACAATGTATAAAATTGCAAGAAATGTAGCTTTAAAACTGCAACATTTTATTTTTCACCCATGACAAAATGTGTAGAATTGCAGGAGTTAAGTTTTAAATTATTTCCACCAACAAGCAGTTTGTGTCATGAACAGTGCTGTGCTCATAGAAATAGACGTGGCGCGTGCGCGCGCGGGGTGAATTCTGGAAGAGGGGCCCCGGAGTGAAAAAGCTTGGGAACCCCTGAGCTAGGCTATAGGAGCTGTTCTGACTCGAACCAGCCGTGACAAAAGCTTTGAAACGTCAAGGAGGCGAGGAGGCACAGTTGGAGAAGAAAGGGACAACACCAAGGCTCTGGAAATAAATGTATAAACATGATCTATTTTCTATCGTGCTACATTTCAGGGGATGGGAGGACACTAATAATCTGTAATGCTGTTATATGAGAGAACGAAACTGAGGCGGGTGAATCAGGCACGCAAAAAGAGGACTGTCTATGTGCCTTGAGCTCTGACGGAAAAAGCCAGTTGCCCCGAAACGGGATTTCTCGAAGTGGGATGCTGATAACATGATCCTTGCTTGCCGATTCGAGGCAGAAGTTGGCGCTCACACATTAGTACCTCAATGAATAGGCTACGTAAGAATGAGAGGCTGGTCGAAGCTACTGTACATTTGAAGCGTTGAGTGAAAGTCTGAACTTTATAACTCTGAGCGACTTTAGAACTCTCGTCACAGCAAACTGGGGTAACATTGAGAATGTGGAGGTCCTGCTGGACAGCGTGTATCTCGTGGACTTTATTCATCTGCATCGTCAGAAGTTATGCACAAGAAAGACAGTAAGTGGTTGACCTAATTCTATTGTAAATGAGCATGTTGCCATCTTTACTGTAATACGCAAAACCACACTGTTTCAACTCTGCTCATTCCTAGTTTAACAGATCAATCACTACTTAATTTATTGCAAACATTTTTACTTTTACACATCGCATTGTTTTGTATTTGTATTGTTTTTTCCCTTCATTTTCAGTACTAGCTGAATTTTGCATTTGCGGAATGAATTCAGGATTGTTTGGAAAAATCGAATGACATGGATTTATAAAGAGGGTTTGTTCATTATGCAAAGAACGTGAAACAATGTATCGAACTCACTTGACACGTTCAGCGCCCTAGTTGCGGTTGGATTGATGATGCTGTCGACACGTTTTCACATGAAGTATGGGATTTTTAAAATTCTAAAATGTTATTACAACGCTTTATACATGATACTATGTCCCATAAGCAGACGACATTTGGGTTATATGATGTAAATCGAATGGTTGAGCCCCAATTGTTTATTTATTTGTGCCTTCGTTGTAGTACTTTGCAGTACTTCGTTGTAGTACTTTGCAGTACTTCGTTGTAGTACTTTGCAGTACTTCGTTGTAGTACTTTGCAGTACTTCGTTGTAGTACTTTGCAGTACTTTGTTGTAGTACTTTGCAGCAAATATCAACCCTGATAAAAGTTTGTGTTTTTCTCATTAGTTTTCACCTACTCCCTATTCGCATAAACGACACTATTGAAATTTAAACAGTTAAAAAGAAAGTAATTTGTATAAAATTGGTCCATCAGGACTCCTGTTCTGCTTCGGGAAGTGTTTTAAAGCCCATTTACAACAAGAAAACAGTAAATGTTTTATTTTACAATACACCATTCATATACCATTATCTCTGGTAGGAGAAGAAAATGACAAAAAGCTTACAGTCTAAGAGCAATGAAATGCTTTACTTGATTTGTGTACATATTATTTCCTATGAATGGAAAACTATCCTCCACAGTTAACACCTTATGGTCACTATAGTACCATACCACTATTTCCTCCACCTCCCTGTGTTGGACAAAAAGTTCTACTGAAATTCGTTTGACTTTGGGCTCTTTGATGCTATCAGTTGGGCTGCTGTCAACAGTATGACAGAGCTTAATCCTGAACAGTGGAGAATTTGGCTGTGTTAATTGTGAAGGGTTACAAGCTGTGCTGAGGCCACAACACCACACCATAGAGAATGCTACAGGACTAATACCAGCGTTCCTAACAAAAGAACATCAGTCTTCAAGCATTGGAGACTGAATTCTGAGGCAGAAACCACTGTGAGTTCAGTGCATCTGCCTGTGTGACTAAAGTGAGCATGGTCCTCAGCACCTGACGCAGGCCTATCAAAGAGATGATTGAACTTGCTACAGATCAAACCCTGAGAGTCAATTTCCTCATATTATCTTGCTATTCTCAAAGCCCCCCTTATCCAAGGGATTTTCTCATGACTCTTGGACTTAGATAGCCTTAGATAGCCTCTGGCTCCCAGCACTGTAATGCTAAACACATGATCGGACACTCAGACATGCAATTGCGTTGGTGGATTCCATGCTCATTCTAGTTTGGGTGATCTCGATTTAAGTTTAAGAGAGCTCCCAGGTCTGGAAGAATTGTCACCTGAATGACAAACAGAACTTGCTTTTTAAATAATGTAATCACATTTCTATTGAGTTTCACTCATGAAAAGGTGAAATGAGCATGTAATAACACCGTAGCAATTGTAATGTAATAGTGTGATAAAAGAACAACATGGAAACTCAAGTATGTCTCCAATCTAAAGCCAGTTGAACCCCTTGCTCTCATTTATGGTGGTCTTTTGCCAACTATTGGTCAAAGTTTAATTGGACTTTTAGAATGTTTATGTGCATCTGAGGATGTCCTTTGGCCTCCAACCCTTCTGACAGCCGTCTTCCCTCAACTAAATATCAGAATGACTGTCTGGAATCTTGTTGGTTATGTTTAAAAAACCAACGACTATAAGGTTACATCAGAAGTGGTTTCAGACCACCCAAAGAGAACACTAGAGCAGAGCCGTGTTGGCTGACAGGTACTGTGTCGCTGCTAACCTCGCAGTTAAACCTCATCTCACTTTACAAATCCCTTGAGGTGTATTTGTGTGCATGTGTGCGCGTCAATACTGCCTTAGGAACAGCCATATTTGGAGGGCAGGAGGAGGGTGAAGTTGGGGCCACTGGTGTGTTGATATTGGGTGCTGTTGGAAGCATAGTGGGATGAGAATGAATTATTTATCAGAACCTGTAAAAAACAGCAAGACCTCAAGGACCAGAGTTGTGAACCACTGGCTGAAGTACTGTCTGATCAAAAGTTTCCCTGGCCCACTGTTTGTTGACCAAGCCCACTCTTTGTCCTGGTCACTAGGGGTTACCTTATTGCTGCTCCCTCAGTTTTCCGCGCTGGCGTGGAGGAGGCCCTGAGCATCACCATCTTCAACGCTGTGGAGGAGACGCATGTCCAAGTCCAGCTCTCTGTGAAGGGTGAGACGGTGGCACACAGCCATGGCACTGTGCTAGGTGAGGACCCACACACACATGCTGACGTAGAAAAACACACCATCTTTCCCTACACACACTGAGAGTGGATTACACACACACTCTTACAGGGGACAGTTTGAGGCTGATTGATCCCTGACCTGTCGGGTTGAGTGTAAACTCCTGACCTCACAGGGCCCTTAACGGATGTTTCTTATGATAGGGGGTTTAGGGCAAAGCCTGGCTTGTCTAACCAGGCTTTTGTGTATATCTATGTGGGCTTTGTTTGACAGCACTACTAATGGGACTTCAGCACTTCATTGAAAGAGTCTGTAGCTGTATTTCCTGCAGAGTGCATCGCTCCAGTTCCACTGGTTTTCCTTTCCTCTGGCAATTCATTGATAACTGTAAAATTGAGATTTCACATAACTGGTTATTGTGATGTATCTAAATGTTTGCACACATACATTTACATTTAAGTCATTTAGCAGACGCTCTTATCCAGAGCGACTTACAAGTACATACATTCATACTTTTTTTGTACTGGTCCCCCGTGGGAATCGAACCCACAACCCTGGCGTTGCAAGCGCCATGCTCTACCAACTGAGCCACACATCGCACCGAATGTGGATCTAGCGTTCGTCTGCCAATCGTTCAGACATTTGTCACTCGATTCTACGTGTAAACACGATTCTACATGTAAAATCGGTGCGTCCTCGGTTCGCAAATTACGTTCATTAGTGCTAAGTACTCTTGGCCAGCAAACGCTATTGGACTTGTGGCTGAGCCTAAAGTACAGTATAACCAAACATTATATAACTAAGGTTCTTGATTACTGTAAACGGCAAGGACGGAAACCGGTATACAATGTGCCCCTCAAGGACCGGTGTTGAAACGAGTTAATGTTCCTTGAATCAAACCACACCTCAATCACAAGAGCTTAATCATTTTGAGAGAAGGTTTTACTTGGTTTTGTGTGTACTTTTACTGATTGATTTGATTCCCTTTTCTCCATTTCAGACAAAGGTACAATCAAATTAAAGGTGAGAGCAACGTCATTGTGTTTAACAGCATTTTTATCTATCATTCATCAGTTGATTATATCAGGTCTTTGTTGTGTAGAGTTATAAATAAAGAACGCAATTGTTGTTTCAAGAGTGCATTTGAAATGCATTGAAATGGTTGTGGCTCCAGCTGCGCAGTAGTGAGATCCCATTCAGTTTGTCCGCATTCCACAAACGACATACAGAACAACACTAACATCATTTGTATGTGAACATCTGCCTTTTTGCACATTCATTTGGAATAAGGTAACAGCCTCAATATAATATGCAACATCTGTTTATGTGCATGTAAGGGTCTGTAGCCCCCAAAGGCTGGAATGGATCAATCCAACATGCACGACTTGATTCCTCCCATTCCTCTAACCCCCACCCCTGTCTTTATGAAATATAGGCTTGTATTGTCCACTGTGTTAGATAAGCACTTTAGCATCTGGTTTGCCACTGCTCTGTGTGGTGTGGTGTTGTGTTAGGTACCGCACCCTGAAGATATACTGTATGTGTCCTTCCTGGTTCCAGGTCCCTCCTGGTCTGAGAGGTCAGGCCCATCTGAAGGTGTGGGGGAATCGCCACATTACTGAGGGGGGATATATCTTCCACAACTACACCACTGTCACTGTGGACAGCAAGGGCACAGCCGTCTTCATCCAGACGGATAAGCCAGTCTACAAGCCCAAACACAAAGGTCTCAATCTCCCAGGCCCTTTTTAAAAAATGTATTTCACCTTTATTTAACCAGGTAGGCTAGTTGAGAATAAGTTATCATTTACAACTGCGACCTGGCCAAGATAAAGCAAAGCAGTGTGACAAAAACAACATCACAGAGTTACACATGGAATAAACAAACATATAGTCAGTAATACAGTAGAAGAAAAGTATATATACAGTGTGTGCAAATGAGGTAAGATAAGGGAGGTAAGGCCATAAATAGGCCATAGTGGCGAAGTAATTACAATATAGCAATTAAACACTGGATTGATAGATGTGCAGAAGATGAATGTGCAAGTAGAGAGACTGGGGTGCAAAGGAGCAAAATAAATAAATACAGTATGGGGATGAGGTAGTTGGATGGGCTATTTACAGATGCGCTATGTACAGGTGCAAGGATCTGTGAGCTGCTCTGACAGCTGGTGCTTGAAGTTAGTGAGGGAGATGAGTCTCCAGCTTCAGTGATTTTTGCAGTTCGTTTCAGTCATTGGCAGCGGAGAATCGGAAGGAAAGGCGGCCAAAGGAGGAATTGGCTTTGGGGGTGACCAGTGAAATATACCTGCTGGAGCGTGTGTTGCGGGTGGGTGCTGCTATGGTGACCAGTGAACTGAGATAAGGCAGGCTTTACCTAGCAAAGACTTGTAGATGACCTGGAGCCAGTGGGTTTGGCGACGAGTATGAAGCGAGGGCCAGCCAACAAGAGCGTACAGGTCGCAGTGGTGGGTAGTAAATGGGGCTTTGGTGACCAAACGGATGGCACTGTAATAGACAGCATCCAGTTTGTTGAGTAGAGTGTTGGAGGCTATTTTGTAAATGACATCACCGAAGTCGAGGATCGGTAGGATAGTCAGTTTTACGAGGGTGGTTGGCAGCATTAGTGAAGGATGCTTTGTTGCGAAATAGGAAGCCAATTCTAGATTTAATTTTGGATTGGAGATGCTTAATGTGGGTCTGGAAGGAGAGTTTACAGTCTAACCAGACACCTAGGTATTTGTAGTTGTCCACATATTCTAAGTCAGAACCGTCCAGAGTAGTGATGCTGGACGGGCGGGCAGGTGCGGGCAGCGATCAGTTGAAGAGCATGCATTTAGTTTTACTTTCAGTTGGAGGCCACGGAAGGAGAGTTGTATGGCATTGAAGCTCGTCTGGAGGTTAGTTAGCACAGTGTCCAAAGAAGGGCCAGAAGTATACAGAATGGTGTCGTCTGCGTAGAGGTGGATCAGAGAATCACCAGTAGCAATAGCGACATCATTGATGTATACAGAGAAGAGAGTCGGCCTGAGAATTGAAACCCGTGGCACCCCCATAGAGACTGCCAGAGGTCCCGACAACAGGCCCTCCGATTTGACACACTGAACTCTATCAGCGAAGTAGTTGGTGAACCAGGCGAGGCAGTCATTTGAAAAACCAAGGCAGTTGAGTCTCCCGATAAGAATGTGGTGATTGACAGAGTCGAAAGCCTTGGCCAGGTCGATAAATATGGCTGCACAGTATTGTCTCTTATCGATGGCAGTTATGATATCGTTTAGGACCTTGAGCGTGGCTGAGGTGCACCCATGACCAGCTCGGAAACCAGATTGCATAGCGGAGAAGGTATGGTGGGATTCGAAATGGTCAGTGATCTGTTTGTTAACTTGGCTTTCGAAGACCTTAGAAAGGCAGGGTAGGATAGATATAGGTCTGTAGCAGTTTGGGTCTAGAGTGTCTCCCCCTTTGAAGAGGGGGGTGACCGCGGCAGCTTTCCAATCTTTGGGGATCTCAGACGATACGAAAGAGAGGTTGAACAGGCTAGTAATAGGGGTGGCAACAATCTTTAGGTCTGTAGCAGTTTGGGTCTAGAGTGTCTCCCCCTTTGAAGAGGGGGATGACCGCGGCAGCTTTCCAATCTTTGGGGATCTCAGACGATACGAAAGAGAGGTTGAACAGGCTAGTAATAGGGGTTGCAACAATTTTTTCCAGATCATTTTAGAAAGAGAGGGCCCAGATTGTCTTGCCCAGATGATTTGTA
This sequence comes from Salvelinus fontinalis, assembly GCF_029448725.1. Lineage (NCBI taxonomy): Eukaryota > Metazoa > Chordata > Actinopteri > Salmoniformes > Salmonidae > Salvelinus > Salvelinus fontinalis. Next base: position 32,782,950 of record NC_074678.1, read on the forward strand.
GGGGTCCAGATTTTGCAGCTCTTTCAGAACATCAGCTATCTGGATTTGGGTGAAGGAGAAATGGGGGAGGCTTGGGCGAGTTGCTCTGGGGGGTGCAGGGCAGTTTACCGGGGTAGGGGTAGTCAGGTGGAAAGCATGGCCAGCTGTAGAAAAATGCTTATTGAAATTCTCAATTATCTTGGATTTATCGGTGGTGACAGTGTTTCCTAGCCTCAGTGCAGTGGGCAGCTGGGAGGAGGTGCTCTTATTCTCCATGGACTTTACAGTATCCCAGAACCTTTTTGAGGTTGTGCTACAGGATGCAAATTTCTGTTAAAAAAGCTTGCTTAGTTTTCCTAACTGCCTGTATATTGGTTCCTAACTTCTTTGAAAAGTTGCATATCACGGGGGCTATTTGATGCAAGTACAGTACGCCACAGGATGTTTTTGTGCTGGTCAAGGGCAGTCAAGTCTGGAGTGAACCAAGGGCTATATCTGTTCCTGGTTCTATATTTTTTGAATTCCATTTTTCCATTTTGAATTTAGTATCAACCATTGGCATAAACCTTCTACAGTAGATAGATTTACTCATAGGCCATTATGTCTTAATAGCAGCCCAGGAGAAAAGCTAATGACATGGATTGTCTATTCCACTCTACATAAAAAAATGCATTAAAGTTTGTAATAATCTGTTCCTCTCAATCCAGTGCTCATCAACGTGTACTCTGTCACTCCGGATCTGAGGCCGGCCAATGACAAGGTAATGCAACCAGTCTCTCACATCAAAGCCAAGACATCACACCCACTTACAGGAAATGGATGGGATATGAATTATGAGAATCAGGTGTGTTGACCTAATGTGTGTCAGTGGGCCTTGATGCCAAGCAGCTGGCCTCCTCTCTTTTGATGTGTAGCGGCTTCAAATGAAGGGTGGCGGCATCATGTTAGTTTACACACTTATTTTTTTCAAGAACCCCTCAGAGGGGAGTGAAGTGGGGGAAACCTGGCCTGAGTGTACTAAATGTACAGTAACCTATTTACCTCCACAAACCTTGAGTCATTTCTGTTGGAATTTTTGAACTGGCTCCAAATATACCATTGCCACTGTGTAGACAGTGTGTTTATTGATGGCTAGAGCTATAAAGGTCTGCTGCTGGCAATGGCTAACGATCGCACTCACAGATGGAGGATTGTTGGAGAGGGGAGGAGATATTTTACCATGTGGCTGTGCAGTTTGTCTAATGTGTGTGCCAACCTTGACTCTTTTTTCCCCATCTTCTTTTTGCCCTGGTTGCAGATTGAAGCCTACGTTGTGGTGAGTGGATGGAGAAGGACCACTTGGGCCGGGAGGGAGGGCCACGGACACTGAGGGTTTAGTGTCCCAACCCCAGGCAGAAGATTACAGGGCAGGGAAGGGCTCACTTTGATAACAGGCCTGTGCTCTGAGCTCCAGCCTGGCCCCTGAAGCAGACCAACCTAACACTGAACATGAAAGGAACAGCTCTCTTTGACTCAGCTGCTCTCCCCTGCTGTTACTAGCTTTTCAATCTCTCTCCTCTCTCTCCCCCACTCTCCGTCCATCTCATGTCCTCCAGTGCTCTGTCTACAGTGGCTTTGTAGTGTAAATATGCTACTTGGTGTTAAGATTCCAGTAGAAGTTGTTGTATAAATGAGCTCAGCTCAGACACTAAGAATAACTGTGTAGCTGTTGTATTATTCTGTCACCTGCAGCCAGCAGAGCAGTGGCCTTCTGGGTAGGGGAGTTTCTGTGAGAGTAGCTGTAATTACCTGATTGCAGTTAGTGTTAGTCTTTCTCCTAGAGTCAGAGCTAGGCCAGTAAGAAGTAGCTTACTGTAGGAGTGGGGGACATGGAGAGGTTATCCCCAATATATGTATTTACATAACCCTTACATAACTTCACTCATGAGTACTTTTGTAAGTTCATGCTGTTTTAGGGCAATCCCCCACAGCTTTCACGTAGGGAGAAACAGATTGCTGCTTGTTTTGATGAAAGTAGAATCTCTTGATCAACTGTGTATTCATACTCTGGGTTGCAGGACCCAAGAGGATCTCGGATGGTCCAGTGGAAAGGGCTTAAACCCCTCTGCTGCGGTGAGAGAAACTCCCTATGTTATCATGTGATGTTGACTGAGTCAAAAACACTGTTTTTTTACCCCTGCTTTTCTCCTCAGGGGTCGTCAACATGAGTTTCCCTCTCTCAGACCAGCCCGTGTTTGGAGAGTGGTTCATCTTTGTAGAGATGCAGGGACACACCTACAACAAGTCCTTTGAAGTGCAGAAGTATGGTGAGTTGATAACTGAGCGTGACCATTTATCCAGATTGGGATGTGGTTTGGGTTGAAAGGTTTTGGAACTCCAGCATGATTACATAACATAGATACGTTCAAAGACCCTTCTGTTTGAGGTGGTATTTATAGGTTTGAACTGGGACTGTACAGCCAAGTTGTCATGCCTCTCTTTGCATAATGTGGACTCCTCTCCCCCTGCTCCACACAGTGATGCCCAAGTTTGAGCTGGTGATAGACCCTCCACAGTACATCCAGGACCTCAACATGTGTGAACAGGCCACTGTGAGGGCCAGGTGAGTGACTGACTCACATCATTCACTTCAACATGGTCAATGTGATTTCCTAACACATATTGTTCTTTGAATATTAGAGAGGCAAAGTAGCACCTCTACTCTTGTTAAAACACAACCTACTTTTCTGTCTTTAGATATATCTTTGGGAAGCCAGTGACCGGGAAGATGACAGTGAACATGACAGTGAATGGGGTTGGGTACTACCGGCATGAGGTGGGCCATCCTGTGGTCAAGACAATGGAGGTGAGTGAACCCTGCTGCAGTGCTGAATAATCTAAAACTATCAGGAAAATGGAATCACATTCAACCCTTTTAGGATTCATTTCAGATATTTAACAGTCTGTGTTTCCTCCACTATTATTAGATCAAAGGCTCAGCGACCTTCAGCCTGTGTGTCAAAGACATGATGCCCCTGGATGTGGCTGATCATTTCCGGGGCACGGTGAACATGTGGGTGTCAGTGACCAGCAAGGACGGAGGGCGACAAACCATGTTTGATGATTCAACCCCAGTTCACAAGCAGCTTATCGACATCAAATACTCAAAGGACACTCGCAAACAGTTCAAGCCTGGCCTGCCCTACAAGGGAAAGGTAAGAGACAGCCAAAGGTATTCATATGATTGACTTCACGTGACCTCTATCAAGGGAAACTGGACTGTACAAGACTTGCGTTCACTTATGCGTCTCAATGCGAGAGACCTGATTGTCTGTCCCCCTGTCCCCCAGGTAGAGGTAACTTACCCTGACGGTAGCCCAGCAGATGGGGTGCGGGTGCGTGTGAAGGCGGAGCTGACCCCTAAGGACAACGTGTACACCAGCGAGCTGACGTCCAGGGATGGCCAGGCCACGTTTGAGATCCCCTCCATTCCCAACTCTGCCCAGTACGTCTGGCTGGAGGTCAGTGGACCATGGAGGTGGAGAGATATGGAGGGAGGAGGACAAATAGAAGGAGGTGGACAAATAGAGGAAGATGGACAAATAGAGGAAGATGGACAAATAGAGGAAGGTGGACAAATAGAGGAAGGAGGACAGATAGAGGCTGTTGGAGAGATGGATGGAGGAGGTGGAGGGATAGAGGTGGAGCGATAGAGGGAGAGGTAGAGCGAGAGAGGGAGAGATAGAGGGAATGGAGATATAGAGGGAGAGGTGGAGGAGGAAGAGAGAGATGGACGTGGACATGGTTAGAGCTTAGTTAGCTTCTCATAAGAGCTATTCATAAAACCCGAGCTATCATGATTTTGTTTGATAGGATTTTGCTTGATGTATTGGTGGGTTAAATCCTGTTGTGTGTTGTGCCCCAGACCAAGGTGACAGCCATAGATGGCCGTCCGGCTGGAGACCAGTACCTCCCCAGCTACCTGTCCATCAGCAGCTGGTACTCCCCCAGCAAGTGTCACATTCAGATCCAGAGCCTCAGCGCTCCTCTCAAGGTAGGCACTCCACTCGACTTATCATTACTTTACTAGCATTACAGATCATCAGGTCTCCAACAGCATCGTTGAGACATGGGCCACATATCATATACAGACTGTATGTAAGCAGTAATAACATGGTACTTCTAATACTATTATGATCCTTAATGATGTCCCTAGGGTAATAGTGGTGTGTGTTTTTGTGTGTTTAGATCGGTCAAGAGGCTGATGTCACTTTGAAGTCCACCTGTCCCTGTAACTTCACCCTCCACTATGAGATCGCCTCCAGAGGAAACATTGTCCAGTCCGGCCAGCAGCAGCCCAACGCTACAGCCCACAGAAGCAAGAGGGCAGCGGTCACCTTTGACAAGAACATCCACACCACCACGCCACCCAGTGGCTCTGGTCAGTACTATAGAGTCCCATAATGAAGAGCAGAGAACATTGACCAATTGACACCATGTTTGCACCAAATGTTTCAATGCATTCTGCTAAGAATGCATAGAGGATAGTTGTTCAAACTCTGTACATATTTAGCTCTGAATCGCCCCTCTCTGTCTCTTCCACCCCTTATCTCCTCTCTCCGTTTACCCTCATCTTCTCTTCCCATGCTCTCCAGGTCCGGCAGCCTCCTCCCCACAGGGTGAGACAGACAGCTGTATGTTGGTGCTGCGTTTCCCAGTGACACACTCCATGGCGCCCCTCAGCCGCATCCTGGTCTACTATGTGAAGGAGAATGGAGAGGGCGTCACTGACAGTCTACAGATCCCTGTACAGCCCAGCTTTGAGAACCAGGTACCGTACAGGACGTCCCTCTCTGAGTCCTTGCGTCCCTCAATGTGCACTGTACACACAGTCTTGCCTGTACACACAGTCCTACCTGTACACACAGTCCTACCTGTACACACAGTCCTACCTGTAGACACAGTCCTACCTGTACACACAGTAGCTGTCAGAATGATAGGTAGGTCTATCATGGTTGCCAGTTTGTCCCTGATTTAGCCAACTCATACCAGACAACAAAGGAGTTGGCTAAATCAGAAACATACTGGCAACCAGGCCACGTTCAGTTTGGGATAGGGCTGGGCAATATGGCCTAAAAATCTTGTCACAATTATTATTTTTTATTTTTCAAAAAATATGTTTTGCTGTACAATTAAAGGTAAAATACACTGCATGTCAAACAGTCAGCAATAATCAAATTAATTCAGGGCTTGTGAAATGATACCTAAACTAAATATAAGCCTTACAAAACCATAAGACCCACTAATTATTTCATTATTTCAAATAGATGCTTTTTTTGCAATAATCAGTGATCTGGCATTCAGGTCAGTCTATGAAAAGGCCCTTTTTGTTACCAATTTAACCTGAATGCACATTCACTAATAATGACTAACTTCTTGAAACAGGCATTATAGAAAATTAACACAGGTCTCATAAACAATATCTCAAGCACAAGCCCACGTGCTAGTGAGAATCCAGATAATATTTATATTTGAAGTTTATCCAACTTGGATCTATTTGCTAGCTGACAAGGTAGACCAGTGTAATAGTTATGAACACACCGTTCTGTCTCCAACTGTTTGAACAACATGCTAGTCTGTCCACTTTGTTCCCTTCTGTCTGTCTCCAACTGTTTAAACAGCATGCTAGTCTGTCCACTTTGTTCACATGTTGAAATCAAGTGGCCTACCTTATTTCTCAGAATGAGAACAAGTTGGCAATTTCTTATACAAATGCATCTTTTTATACTTATTGCACATTTATAAAACACACACTAGACAGCTAGTATAACAGCCTTTGGCAGAAATGCTGCTATAGTGGTACTGCAATGGCGCGCGACAAACTGAGCCTTCATTTTCCAGAACCAATGTGCATCAATACTCCTGTTTTAGTAGTGTCTGTTTTGCGTGCAATTTGAGTAGTTGAGACATAAAAAGGGTTAACTTCTCCTCTGTTACAGTAAAATGCCTCAATGTGTTTCGGTGTCCATGTGACCAATTCTGTTGGACCAAACATCAAATGCAAATAGCGATTTGAAAGCACTTGTCAGAGAGGAAGAAGTGATCTCTCATCTTTGTTGTTGTGAGTGGCGGGAGAGGGGCTTGGTGTGTGTGTGTGTGTGTGTGAGTGTGTGTAAGCGTAAGCAGAAAGGAAGAGGCGAAGCAAGAGGTTTCACTCTTGCCAAAATCTCTCCAAAATATGCCCAATGTGTTTCTATGGGTTTATTTTGGACCTAAGCTTGTCACCTATCTTCCTGCCTTTGGGACAACGGCTCCAATTGTTAGGGCGGAGACATGAGCATCTCGTCATTATATACAGATCTCTAGAGTAAATGTGAAGTTGCACACAGCACAGAAGGCGTGAAAGAGACAAGAGGAGACCAAAAAGACAACATGAGAACAAGCGGACATAAACGCTCATAAAAACGAAAAATAACAAAACCTTGATTCTTGCGATACAGGCATTTGGAATATCGCGCAGCCCTAGTTTTGGATGACTGAGACATTACCCACTGTTCGTGTGTAGTTGACTGAAGTCTCATGCTATGCTACAGTGGGATCCCCAGTGCCAGTGAGTCCCTGTAAACAACCAACTGTATTGGCCCATGAGCTCCCCAGTTGCTGGCTGCATTAGGCAGGCTGGGTTAACTCCTTCCCTGAAGTATTTACTGCTCCCTGGTATGCAATCAATGAAGTAGGGAGGTGTGTGTGTGGCTACCTGCATGGGCATGATTAGACAGAGACTGTGTGTGTGTGTGTGCGTGTGTGTGTGTGTGTGTGTGTGTGTGTGTGTGTGTGTGTGTGTGTGTGTGTGTGTGTGTGTGTGTGTGTGTGTGTGTGTGTGTGTGTGTGTGTGTGTGTGTGTGTGTGTGTGTGTGTGTGTGTGTGTGTGTGTGTGTGTGCACGCGCAGGGTCATGACAGGCAGGATGATGAGGGGTTAGGTTAGGAGCTGGAAAAAGAAGGTCAGCAGGAACACATAAAGGGCTAAAGTTTAGAGCTGTCATTGTCCATCTTCAGGCCTTGCGTTTAACTTTTGACTCCTGACCATAAATACATCATCATGGCTATGGGTCTCACAGGAACTCTCATCTTTATCTTTGTTTGTCTGTAGGTGTCTGTCTCTCTGTCTACCAATGAGTCGATGCCAGGTGACCCTATCAGTATGCGTGTCACTGGTGAGAAGGGCTCCTGCGTGTGTGTCGCCACTGTGGACAAGAGCCTCTACCTTCTCAAGCCAGACTTCCAGCTCAGTCCAGACAAGGTCTGTCTCCCTCCATCTTACCTTGTTTCTAATCTATAGTACCACTACATTCGAACAGGAAAATAATGTGAGCCATCCATGTCCACTGTTCTGTAGGTGTTTAAAGAACTGGCAGACTTTGATGTGTCCGATGGCTTTGGAGTCCCCAAAGACGACGGGCACTTCTGGTGGCCAGGTCTGTCGTCTAAGCGACGGAGGCGTTCTTCAGTGTTCCCCTGGCACTGGGACATCACTAAAGATGCCCGCTTCGCCTTCACGGTGAGAACAACGCCCAATCACCAGTCATTAGGCGTAGCATAAGATCCTCAGTCTATCGTTTTTACAATGTGTGTCTGTGATGTGTAACAGGAGACTGGTCTCGTGGTGATGACTGACATGGTGACCCTGAACCACAGACAGACTGGAGGGATGTACACAGATGAGGCCGTTCCTGCCTTTCAGCCTCACACATCCACACTGGTGGCAGCCATGCACTCGCGCACTGTGCCCAGGTAGCTACACATACAGTATAACGCCAGGTTTCTGCCCATTAGAACTAGTCAATGTGCCCACTATTCTGAACAAGAAACTGGACTGTTGGGATGGGGACCATAAATATTTAGGACTTTACTCTTCAAATGACTTCAATCCTTGAGATGAACATTACACACATGTGCCTTAAATGTCAGCGTGGGTTTAAAAACAATCCATTTTCCAATTACAGGTTATTGCATCCAGATCCATAATGGAAGGCCTTTATTGATGTCAGGTTGTGTTGTTTTGGTTGCAGAGCCGAGAAGCGCAGGCGGACATTCTTCCCGGAGACGTGGGTGTGGCACTGCATCAATGTCAGGTACAGGAACACCCACATCATCTGTGTGTGTGTGCGTGTTTGTATGTATGCGTCTGGGTAAAAGATTGAAAGGAATGTAAGTCTTATTTATTAATTGCTTGCTTTTCTAAAGTCTCCCAACCTTGCCAGCAGGCATACCAGCTGAGATAGTTAGACAAGCTAGCTACTCTAACTTGAAATGGCTTCTTGGTATGAGGTTTGGAGATTGGGAACCTATCTGAGCTAGCTTAAATCCAACTTCATAAAATTGCTAGGTGGCTTGTAGTATTACAGAGAAATGACAACAACAAAATATATATATATTTTATATTTTATATTTTTTTACGGGTCAAATCTGAGGTTGGCACGTGCCCCTGTGCCCCCTATGAGTATGACACCTGTGTGTCTGAATGCATTTGTGTGTGTGTGTTTGAGAGAGTGGGTGGAGATGGTCTCAGCTGCAACAGATTGTGGGTATTTAATTGGGATTTGGTGGTGTTCCAGATCTGTGAGGATGGAGGAGTGGGAGGGGTAAGGGAGCACATATTTGAGAGGGGGATATTTCACCACTGCACTTTCTCCCAGTGGGTGTGAATGTGGCCCATTTAAGCAGGGTTGTCTTGGAACACACATCGGCTTTCTCAACAGCTCCTGCTATTCATTTCCAGCCAATATAAATGAACTGGCCATAGATTTCCATATGCTTGATTCCTTTGGGCAGAGTTATGTTCTGCCTAATTTCCTATTCAATCCAACGCTTTGATTTCCCTTATTGAGTGTATCAAAGTAATTTTGGGTTGACTTTGATCAAAAGGCAGTGCGTTAGTAATTTCCGAGAACACTTATTATGCCCTGTGAAAGCCGGCCAAAACCAACATCAGTACGGGTAGCCAACAATGATCTCACTAATTTACAGCTTTTTTGAACACCTGCCTGTTTTTCACACCTATGTATTGCAATGTGTTATGGGCAGAATATTACTTAGTTACAGGTGTTTCCCAGATGTGACACATATTAGATCAATCCCCTTCATTCCCATAACGTGGTCTTGTTCCAAACATTAGTCTGAAACAGTGTTTTCTATGGGGTCATGATTAGAGAACATTGTTTGTTGGAATGGTGCATTAGCTTTTGAGTAAAAATGTTCCACCCAAATCTGTTTTGGCAGTGATGTCACTGGCGAAGCTGAGTTACGATTGGACGTTCCAGACTCCATTACCACCTGGGTAACAGAGGCCATTGGCTTGTCAGAGGAGAAGGGGCTGGGCCTTGCCAAGAGGGCGGAGCTTCGTACCTTCAAGCCCTTCTTCGTCGACTTCACCCTCCCCTACGGTGTGATACGTGGGGAGCAGACCAAAGTACCGCTGACTGTTTACAACTACCTGTCTACCTGCGCAGAGGTGAGGGGGCGAAAGAAGGGGTGGATCCTATACCATGACGACCACAAGGAAATATGTACGCTTGGAGCAGAGAAATCTGGTCCTAACATGACCATAAGTGTGTCCATCCTCCTGTTTACAGAGATGACATCATGATGTTGGCAGATGAGCCTGTTGAAGGGCTATGCATGGTGTGCTTTAATGTCATGTTAGGTGATTATGTAAGCCAATGGAGCCCTGCCTTTGATGTCTGCCTGAAAACATGTGATTCTTATATTTCCTGCAGTTATTTACGACTTGTAGCGTGTGGGTAAAGAACAGTGAAACAATCTGACTGCATTACCGAGCCCTCTGCGAAATTTGGACGATGGGTGGAACTTAATCCTTCAGGGAGCCTTAGAGCCATGAGTCAGTCAGCATGGAAAATGTGCAGTGTGATTCGAAATTCCCCAAAATCCTTTAAGAGCTTTGAGGAGGTCACGCTACATGAAGGGACGAAACGGAGAGCAGATATGACGAAATCATGTCTTGTCAGAAGATATCCATATCTGTTGCGCTAATGCAGTGCCTTCCTGTGTGTGTATGTATGTGTGTGTGTCTCCCTCTCTCCATCTTGCTCAGGTCTATGTCAAAGTCACCGTTCCCAAAGGCATCAAGTTTGTGGGTCACCCCGGGAAGCATCACTTGACCAGGAAGAAATGTGTGGCTCCTGGAGAGGCCACACCCACATCCATAGTGCTGTCCTTCACTGAGCTGGGCGCGGCTAACATCACAGGTTATTCCATCTAGTCAGTTACTGGGGAACCCCTGGGGAAGAGTTCTAAGTTCTCTCATAGTTCTTACGGTTCCGGAACACCTCTGTTTTCTGATATTGTAAGCGTATTGCTAGTAACTCTTGAAGTTAGGGGATTTATTTGATTCATAGGATATTGCAGGTTGGTATGGTACACTGCCCTTTTGTGAATGCTGTTGTTACATGCTGAATGAGTAACACCTACCTTTTAACTCTCCTCTCCATCCAACTCTAAATTCATGAGGCCTTTGAAGGCTGTACTATATGCTCAAGAGGTTCAATACTGCTAAAAGACCTGAGGCTTAAGGCTTCTGCATTCTTCCCAGACGAAACAGTTATAAAGAGTTTGTGCATATATTATGACGACATTGCGAAGTACTGCACCAAACATCTTAGTTAGATGTAAAATTGCGCGACTAAGATTTCCTCTGCAAAAACTTCAAAATGAATGACAGTTTTCTTGAGTTCTCTTAGATTAATTGTGACTATTTTGAGGAAATGTATACTGGCTACGGCCTCTCAAATTGGACAATGAGTACTATTGCCGCTTTTTTCTCGCAAAGGTCTTTTAAGGGAGTGTGCTAGCACACTCGTTCGATTCGCCTAGCCGCCAGCCGAACTGAAGCATGCTGACGCCTTTATGTGATCTGGTCATCCAGCGATACAAACAGTCCCATCAAAGGTACAAAGCAGGCCACCAGCGGGGGAGCAGCCGGGGCCTTGCACTGACACTCAGTGGCATGTTGATGAGTTTTCAGGTCACTGGTGGTCAATGGGCCCCCCACGGCTCTCTCGTTCCCCTGGCCCCTAGTCTTTCCCTTTCACTACACACATACAAAGAGAACACATTGGCACACAGCCACGTCTCCAATGTGCTCCTCTGCAAAGGGAACTACATGTTCTTTGACAACCATGATTTGTGTTGTTGTGCAATGTGGTATTGTGTTGTTGATAGATGTATTTCAAAGCAATTTCATTAACATAACTATGTTTTCTTCAAATAGCATTCTTCACGCTATAGTCTTTTGGCTGCTTCTTCGGTTTATTTTATACAGTACATTTGTACTTAAAATGTATGCAATAAAGTCCTGCTAAGTGGGAACTTACAGGCAAAATAACCCATCCTGATATAAAGTATGGTGAGGTGAAGTATGTCTCTGTTTTTCCTGCCGTAGCACGGGCCATTGCCTATAGTGAGCCGGGCTGCTGCTTAGATGGACTCCAGTCAACTAAAACAGGCAAAAACATAGATGATCTGGAGGACCGGAGGACCCCCATTGGCCTTGACTATGTCCGAAGGAGTGTCCTGGTGGAGGTATGAGAAATAGGGGAGAGACTGCCTGGGGAGAGAGCTGAGATGGGGAGCAGATGCTTGCTGTACCATGTACTGCTGTACCATGTACTGTCATTAGTAGAGAGTGATGTCAGCTCTAACATGTTGTTTCTCCCCCTACAGCCAGAGGGCCTGCCCAGACAGTACACCTACAGTGTCTTCTTCTGCCCCAACGGTCAGTACACAGTTATTTGCGCGACTATTGCATCTTGCCTATGCCGCTCGGCCATCGCTCATCCGTATATGTACATATTCTTATTCCATCCCTTTACATTTGTGTGTATAAGGTAGTTGTTGTGGAATTGTTAAATTACTTGTTAGATATTACTGCACTGTCGGAACTAAAAGCACTATGTGTATGTGACCAATACAATTTGATTTGATATATGTTGTACTTTAGTACTACACGGGTATAAGAGCAAATAGATTTTAAGTGTTACCCAATACCTTTCTGCCTCTACAGTCTGGTTTATTTTCTGCACTGGGCAACAATTTAATGTGAATCTGACATTTCTATTCTCAGAGCGAATCCACATCTCCACACCCAACAAGTATGAGTACCAGTACGTAAAGAAGCCGGCCAAGATGACTCACTTTGAGGTGGCAGTGAAGACCCACAACGATGCCCATTTTGCCCTCTCACCCAGCCCCCACGACTGTGCTGAGATGCTGGAGATTGTACTGGGGGGCAGACAGAACACCCGCTCCTGGATCTCCCTGGGCAAGATGGGTGAACCAGTGGTCAGCTCCCCCACCCCGGGCATCCTCTCCTGGGATGAGTTCCGCAGCTTCTGGGTCAGCTTTAAGGGTGGTGTGGTGCAGGTGAGAGGAGGGGGGGTGGTCAAGCCTCGTTCTCTTGGTTATTGTAGCATCTATTCTATATAATGAGATATGGGATTTGTGTCCTCGTATGAGTCCTACACAGATCCACTGTGGCATCTCCAACAAAGAGCCACAGTCAGACAATCAGACAGTCAGACAGACAGTCAGTCAGACAGACAGACAGTCAGACAGTCAGACAGTCAGACAGACAGTCAGACAGACAGACAGACAGACAGACAAACAGACAGACAGACAGACAGACAATCACTCAGACAATCACTCAGACACTCAGTCTGTCAGCAAGTCAGGGCTTGAGGTAGAGTATAGTAGTGAGTTGGGGTAGTAAGTTAGAGAGGGAGTGTTCGACTGGGCAGGCACAGGGGCTGTGTAGTCAAGAGGACTGGCGCCACTTTTAATGACATGCTTGTGAGGTCACGCTTAACGGGCTGGACACTGTGATCTGTGGCGTCCGCATGGCGCTGCCTGGCACACGGGCCTGAACCCTGCATTAGCCTCGTACCATTCACCAAAGGGAGCAATTAAAACCTTGCACTAGAACCCAGTATGGCCCAATAAGATTCATTTATTTTTCTAGTGACTGATTGCATTTCATTTTCAGCTCTGCATGGTCTATGGTTTAATGTGATTACAAAAGGCCTAGAAATACCCAGGGTGCCATCTGTTCATTTGGAACTACGGATTGAGTGGATGTAGGAAAAAGGTGATGCAGACTGCTGTTGCCAACTCTTGGAAATTGACTTTATGTGTGCCTAGGATTTGAAATGCAAAAGCAACCCAAATGGCTTTTAAGTAGAATCTTATTGGCTTCCAGTATTTTACTATTGACTTAAAGCCACAGGGGCTTCCTCTATACAGCATTAGCAAACACTTATTTCTATCATGTTATTAGATATTCATTTAATCAGGGTGAAATTCAGAACCACATTTATATCGTGTCAGGCTTTTATTTGAACCTGGCAAAAAGCGGGTCACTACACATTGTTGTAACAACCATAGAATTTGAATTACAACCTCCTGGTTTATCTCTCTGAGTTTGACCAGTACTCGAGGTAGAAGTTGCCCTTAAGCACAGATTTAGAATCAGATACCTTACCCTCAATCCTAATCATTAGGTCAATGAAAGACACCTGACCCTGCATCATTGGTTAGGGACAACTTCACTCTTTCACTCCAGTCAAAAACCTAAAATCTCTCAAATCGATCTCTGATAGGTCGGACATGGTTTGCAGCCATCCAATGAGTCGGTGATCCTACAGTGGTCTGGCCCCCTCCCTGGCCAGGTGCGTCACATAGGTTTCTCCACGGGCTGGGGCTCGGTGGGTGAGTTTAAGATCTGGAGGAAGGAGGACTCTGATGAGAACCACAACGAGGCCTTCACCCTGGGCGTCCCTCACAACGTGGTGCCTGGCTCTGAGACCGCCACTGCCTCCATGATAGGTGAGGAGGGACACCATTTATTTCTCATCCTTCTTAAAGACCTATCATTTCCATTATCTGAATGTCTGCTTCTCCTCCTCCTATTCATTTACATTTACATTTAAGTCATTTAGCAGACGCTCTTATCCAGAGCGACTTACAAATTGGTGCATTCACCTTATGACATCCAGTGGAACAGCCACTTTACAATAGTGCATCTAAATCTTTTAAGGGGGGTGGGTCATAAGGATAGCTTTATCCTATCCTAGGTATTCCTTAAAGAGGTGGGGTTTCAGGTGTCTCCGGAAGGTGGTGATTGACTCCGCTGTCCTGGCGTCATGAGGGAGTTTGTTCCACCATTGGGGTGCCAGAGCAGCGAACAGTTTTGACTGGGCTGAGCGGGAACTGTACTTCCTCAGTGGTAGGGAGGCGAGCAGGCCAGAGGTGGATAAACGCAGTGCCCTTGTTTGGGTGTAGGGCCTGATCAGAGCCTGAAGGTACTGAGGTGCCGTTCCCCTCACAGCTCCGTAGGCAAGCACCATGGTCTTGTAGCGGATGTGAGCTTCAACTGGAAGCCAGTGGAGAGAGCGGAGGAGCGGGGTGACGTGAGAGAACTTGGGAAGGTTGAACACCAGACGGGCTGCGGCATTCTGGATGAGTTGTAGGGGTTTAATGGCACAGGCAGGGAGCCCAGCCAACAGCGAGTTGCAGTAATCCAGACGGGAGATGACAAGTGCCTGGATTAGGACCTGCGCCGCTTCCTGTGTGAGGCAGGGTCGTACTCTGCGGATGTTGTAGAGCATGAACCTACAGGAACGGGCCACCGCCTTGATGTTAGTTGAGAACGACAGGGTGTTGTCCAGGATCACGCCAAGGTTCTTAGCGCTCTGGGAGGAGGACACAATGGAGTTGTCAACCGTGATGGCGAGATCATGGAACGGGCAGTCCTTCCCCGGGAGGAAGAGCAGCTCCGTCTTGCCGAGGTTCAGCTTGAGGTGGTGATCCGTCATCCACACTGATATGTCTGCCAGACATGCAGAGATGCGATTCGCCACCTGGTTATCAGAAGGGGGAAAGGAGAAGATTAATTGTGTGTCGTCTGCATAGCAATGATAGGAGAGACCATGTGAGGTTATGACAGAGCCAAGTGACTTGGTGTATAGCGAGAATAGGAGAGGGCCTAGAACAGAGCCCTGGGGGACACCAGTGGTGAGAGGACGTGGTGAGGAGACAGATACTCGCCACGCCACCTGGTAGGAGCGACCTGTCAGGTAGGACGCAATCCAAGCGTGGGCCGCGCCGGAGATGCCCAACTCGGAGAGGGTGGAGAGGAGGATCTGATGGTTCACAGTATCGAAGGCAGCCGATAGGTCTAGAAGGATGAGAACAGAGGAGAGAGAGTTAGCTTTAGCAGTGCGGAGCGCCTCCGTGATACAGAGAAGAGCAGTCTCAGTTGAATGACTAGTCTTGAAACCTGACTGATTTGGATCAAGAAGGTCATTCTGAGAGAGATAGCAGGAGAGCTGGCCAAGGACGGCACGTTCAAGAGTTTTGGAGAGAAAAGAAAGAAGGGATACTGGTCTGTAGTTGTTGACATCGGAGGGATCGAGTGTAGGTTTTTTCAGAAGGGGTGCAACTCTCGCTCTCTTGAAGACGGAAGGGACGTAGCCAGTGGTCAAGGATGAGTTGATGAGCGAGGTGAGGTAAGGGAGAAATGGTCTGGAGAAGAGAGGAGGGGATAGGGTCAAGCGGGCAGGTTGTTGGGCGGCCGGCCGTCACAAGACGCAAGATTTCATCTGGAGATAGAGGGGAGAAAGAGGTCAGAGCACAGGGTAGGGCAGTGTGAGCAGAACCAGCGGTGTCGTTTGACTTAGCAAACGAGGATCGGATGTCGTCGACCTTCTTTTCAAAATGGTTGACGAAGTCATCTGCAGAGAGGGAGGAGGGGGGGGGGGATTCAGCAGGGAGGAGAAGGTGGCAAAGAGCTTCCTAGGGTTAGAGGCAGATGCTTGGAATTTAGAGTGGTAGAAAGTGGCTTTAGCAGCAGAGACAGAAGAGGAAAATGTAGAGAGGAGGGAGTGAAAGGATGCCAGGTCCGCAGGGAGGCGAGTTTTCCTCCATTTCCGCTCGGTTGCCCGGAGCCCTGTTCTGTGAGCTCGCAATGAGTCGTCGAGCCACGGAGCGGGAGGGGAGGACCGAGCCGGCCTGGAGGATAGGGGACATAGAGAGTCAAAGGATGCAGAAAGGGAGGAGAGGAGGGTTGAGGAGGCAGAATCAGGAGATAGGTTGGAGAAGGTTTGAGCAGAGGGAAGAGATGATAGGATGGAAGAGGAGAGAGTAGCGGGGGAGAGAGAGCGAAGGTTGGGACGGCGCGATACCATCCGAGTAGGGGCAGTGTGGGAAGTGTTGGACGAGAGCGAGAGGGAAAAGGATACAAGGTAGTGGTCGGAGACTTGGAGGGGAGTTGCAATGAGGTTAGTGGAAGAACAGCATCTAGTAAAGATAAGGTCAAGCGTATTGCCTGCCTTGTGAGTAGGGGGGGAAGGTGAGAGGGTGAGGTCAAGAGAGGAGAGGAGTGGAAAGAAGGAGGCAGAGAGGAATGAGTCAAAGGTAGACGTGGGGAGGTTAAAGTCACCCAGGACTGTGAGAGGTGAGCCGTCCTCAGGAAAGGAGCTTATCAAGGCATCAAGCTCATTGATGAACTCTCCGAGGGAACCTGGAGGGCGATAAATGATAAGGATGTTAAGCTTGAAAGGGCTGGTAACTGTGACAGCATGGAATTCAAAGGAGGCGATAGACAGATAGGTAAGGGGAGAAAGAGAGAATGACCACTTGGGAGAGATGAGGATCCCGGTGCCACCACCCCGCTGACCAGAAGCTCTCGGGGTGTGCGAGAACACGTGGGCAGACGAAGAGAGAGCAGTAGGAGTAGCAGTGTTATCTGTGGTGATCCATGTTTCCATCAGTGCCAAGAAGTCGAGGGACTGGAGGGAAGCATAGGCTGAGATGAACTCTGCCTTGTTGGCCGCAGATCGGCAGTTCCAGAGGCTACCGGAGACCTGGAACTCCACGTGGGTCGTGCGCGCTGGGACCACCAGGTTAGGGTGGCCGCGGCCACGCGGTGTGAAGCGTTTGTATGGTCTGTGCAGAGAGGAGAGAACAGGGATAGACAGACACATAGTTGACAGGCTACAGAAGAGGCTACGCTAATGCAAAGGAGATTGGAATGACAAGTGGACTACACGTCTCGAATGTTCAGAAAGTTAAGCTTACGTTGCAAAAATCTTATTGACTAAAATGATTAAAATGATGCAGTACTGCTGAAGTAGGCTGGCTAGCAGTGGCTGCGTTGTTGGCTTTGTTTGAAAGTGAAGCTGGCTAGGTAACCTCGATAGCTGGCTAGGTAACCTCGGTAACTGGCCAGATAATTAGTCTAAAACTACACAATTGTCTTAGATACAAGGACAGCAAAGACAACTATGTAGCTAGCTAACACTAGCTAGCTAACACTACACAAATCGTTCCGTTGTAATGTAATAGTTTCTACAGTGCTGCTATTCGGTAGAAGTTGGCTAGCTAGCAGTGTTAGCAGTGTTAGCAGTGTTGACTAGCAGTATTGACTAGGTATGAGAACGGCAGCGCGGCGTACGATTCACTTTGACATACCTTGTCCGTGTGGTTAATTAAAGTTGGAATGAATCATTTCTCTCTGAATGACGTTTGATGGAACAGTTGTAACCTACCATTTGTAATACTGTTGACCCTGCAGCTGTGTTGAAGAAGAGATGTTATCTTAATGAAACTAACTTTATGTGAGGCAGTGTAGCAGTGTTGCTGAACAGTTTCTGTATTGTGTTTTGTGATGTGCCAGGAGACGTGATGGGCCCCACCCTCAACAACCTGGACAAGCTGCTGCGGCTGCCCTTCGGCTGTGGGGAGCAGAACATGATCCACTTCGCCCCCAATGTTTTTGTCCTCAAGTACCTGCAGAAGACCAGGCAGCTCAGCCCTGAGGTGGAGGCTGAGGCCACAGACTACTTGCTGCAAGGTAACCACCGGAGAGATCAAGTAGTTCAAGGGCTTTGAGACCTAGGGCCAAATCCTACCTTGAGAACCTTGAGATATTCCCGTTGGGTGATGTCAGTTACCCCTGTGAAGATCATCTTATAAAGTCAATGCATTTACTGTCCACTTAGTTCTAAAACAGTGTTTCTCTGATATTCACCAAGGGCCCAGATTCACAAAACCTTCTTAGGAAGAAATTTCTTCTTAACTGCCATTTTTTTCCTTAACTATAGACTTAAGAAGAAAGTTAAGAAAAGTTGCTATTCCTCAAAAGGTTATTGGAAATGTTATTGCGCTATTTCCTATGTTTCTTCTCCTTAAGCAAAAAGTTAAGAAGAAATTAGATTCTTGAAAATAAAGTTATTGGAAATGTTGTTCATTCCAAGATAGCCTTAACCCTTGTCTTAAACTCAGGGCAGTGAGGAAAAAGCTCAGGAAAGCAACTGTACATGTTTTATTCACTCAGACTTCCTCTGAATGTTTCAGTGTTGATTATTTTAAACCCAAGAACATGTTTTAGAACAGTAATCTCAGTAAGAAATACGCTAACATGATTGCTATTGCTAGAATGGTTGCTTAGCAACAAACATCTTAAGACAATTTGTAAGAAGATATTTGAGAAGGTCTTAAGAAAATCATTACATCTTAAGATATTGTTGAGGATTTGCACTTACAAACTATCTTATGAAGTTCTTCTTTTTTTTCTTAAGAATCTTACGTTTTTGCGTAAGTGTTTTGTGAATCTGGGCACTGGTTTGGATAGCAATATTAATGAAAAAGTGCTTTAGCATCAACCCGATAATTCCCTCTCCCATGTACTATCCCAGGGTACCAGAGACAGCTGACCTATAAGCGCCAGGATGGATCCTACAGTGCCTTTGGAGAGAGGGACTCCTCTGGAAGCATGTGGTAAGTCATCTACTCTTTCCTTAGGTTTACATCCCTCAGTAAGTCCTTTACTTTTCACTTTGGTTTACATCCCTCAGTAAGTCCTTTACTTTTCACTTAGGTTTACATCCCTCAGTAAGTCCTTTACTTTTCACTTTGGTTTACATCCCTCAGTAAGTCCTTTACTTTTCACTTTGGTTTACA
The DNA here is from genome assembly GCF_029448725.1 of Salvelinus fontinalis. NCBI lineage: Eukaryota > Metazoa > Chordata > Actinopteri > Salmoniformes > Salmonidae > Salvelinus > Salvelinus fontinalis. The sequence goes on from NC_074678.1 coordinate 32,801,941, forward strand.
TCCCTCAGTAAGTCCTTTACTTTTCACTTTGGTTTACATCCCTCAGTAAGTCCTTTACTTTTCACTTAGGTTTACATCCCTCAGTAAGTCCTTTACTCTTTCCTTATGTTTACATTCCTCAGTAAGTCCTTTACTCTTTCCTTAGGTTTACATCCCTCAGTAAGTCCTTTACTTTTCACTTAGGTTTACATCCCTCAGTAAGTCCTTTACTTTTCATTTAGGTTTACATCCCTCAGTAAATCCTTTACTTTTCACTTTGGTTTACATCCCTCAGTAAGTCCTTTACTTTTCATTTAGGTTTACATTCCTCAGTAAGTCCTTTACTCTTTCCTTAGGTTTACATCCCTCAGTAAGTCCTTTACTCTTTCCTTAGGTTTACATCCCTCAGTAAGTCCTTTACTTTTCACTTAGGTTTACATCCCTCAGTAAGTCCTTTACTTTTCACTTAGGTTTACATCCCTCAGTAAGTCCTTTACTTTTCACTTAGGTTTACATCCCTCAGTAAGTCCTTTACTTTTCACTTAGGTTTACATCCCTCAGTAAGTCCATTACTCTTTCCTTAGGTTTACATCCCTCAGTAAGTCCTTTACTCTTTCCTTAGGTTTACATCCCTCAGTAAGTCCTTTACTTTTCACTTAGGTTTACATCCCTCAGTAAGTCCTTTACTCTTTCCTTAGGTTTACATCCCTTAGTAAGTCCTTTACTTTTCACTTAGGTTTACATCCCTCAGTAAGTCCTTTACTTTTCACTTAGGTTTACATCCCTCAGTAAGTCCTCTACTCTTTCCTTAGGTTTACATCCCTCAGTAAGTCCTTTACTTTTCACTTAGGTTTACATCCCTCAGTAAGTCCTCTACTCTTTCCTTAGGTTTACATCCCTCAGTAAGTCCTTTACTTTTCACTTAGGTTTACATCCCTCAGTAAGTCCTCTACTCTTTCCTTAGGTTTACATCCCTCAGTAAGTCCTCTACTCTTTCCTTAGGTTTACATCCCTCAGTAAGTCCTCTACTCTTTCCTTAGGTTTACATCCTGCACGTCAGTTCACTCCCGATGGTACATAGTTTAAAACTGCATACTGCTCCTCCACTTACTCTGACCTGAAATGGATTATTGGCAGAAACAATGGGAGCTCTTATCAGTAACATTGTATACGCATGTTCAACATTCATACCCTCATATTCCTGTGTTTAAATCGGTCTGAGTTATGCTCGCTGAGTGTTTATTTAATGTTTACACATCCCTGGAGGCAGGCAGGCGGCCACGACCATGTCATAATATTTGGAATAGTGAATACGGAGCGAATGAGAGGCTCCAATGTTCTGCTTGCATATTCGGGCCCCTTGCATACCTTCAGGGTGATTTATTAGTTGATGTGGGTATTATGATATTTAATAGAGCTCAGACTGTGAAACAGTAGGTTAAATAAACCCAGGAGAATCATACACAAACTTCTAATTGGTTCCCAAGGCAGCCGTGGGGCTCCAGTAAGCTATTTGCTGTTAAAGAGGGTTAATGCATATGGAACAGAATGGCCCCTGTTTGTTTTGGCCCAGGGGCGAAGTAGCACCTCTGTCTGTAGGCTACACTGACTACCCCCCCCCCCCCCCCCCCCCCCCCACCCACTCGCTCTCAACCTCCTCCTCAGTCCCCTACTACCACTGGAGACACAGGAGCTTGCTAGGCGCTCGGCCACTTAGCGAAAAAAGCATTTTGACTTTCGACATGCCCTAGAAACTGGAACTGGTGCATGTCTTGTCCAAAACAATTGAATCACTGCTCTGGTGTAATTGGTAATATCATTCAACTTTTCCATGAAAACCCTTGAAACCTCCATATGCGGGAAGAGGATATTAAGAAGATATGAAGTGTAACGGTCATAATAGTGTAAGCGTCGGTTTTGGAGCCACAGGCAACATGGCAGGACACAGATGTTGAACCTTATGTAAACCTGTAGCAACAAACTCTTTATTAATCCATCAGCTTGGTGTTTATATGTCAGAACAACCCACCTTTTGTTTGGCCTCCAGAGTTAGTCATTCGTACAGGTCATTTGTGGGCAGGTAAACAGCGTTCTTAATGCAGTGTTAATGTATTCCAGTTGTAAAATGGTATCTAAGCGGAAATTGCAGGGCCTAATGAAAAGATTGTACATAATGACACGGGCAGTAATGTCTCCATAGGCTAATGCTGGGTCTGGGTGATGCCAAGGCACTTAGCCCTACTCTACTCTACTTTTCTCAACTCTGCTCTACTCTACTCTGGTCTACTCTGCTCTGCTCTACACTGCTCTACTCTGCTCTACACTGCTCTACTCTACTCTGGTCTACTCTACTCTGCTCTACTCTACTCTGCTCTACAATGGTCTAGTCTACTCTGCTCTACACTGCTCTACTCTGCTCTACTCTACTCTACTCTACACTACTCTACTCTACTCTACACTGCTCTACTCTGGTCTACTCTGGTCTACTCTACTCTGGTCTACTCTGCTCTACTCTGGTCTACTCTACTCTGCTCTACTCTACTCTGCTCTACACTGCTCTAATCTACTTTGCTCTGCTCTGTTCTGGTCTCTGTGTCTGTCCCTGTGGGTTGAACAGTCCCTGTGGGTTGAACAGGACCTCGGGGCACAAAGCTGAGGATGAGGAGGGGCTGGTTCTCATCCCTTACCCTTGCTTGCCTCTCAGGCAGATGCAGATACCACTGGTGTGTGTGTTTAGGGGGGTGGTGTTGGGATATATCAACATATCTGCGGGATTGGAGGTGGGGGTGTTGTGGTGGGGCCTGGAGCGGACGTGGCAGCCCCTCTTCCGGCATCGCTTGCATACCTGTCTCCGTCTGGATCCAATGAGAGCCACATGCTGCTGTAATCTGCAGAACCCCCACCATCACCACCCTCCACCCCCTCAAACCCCGTAGCCTACTTAATACCCTGGCCTGGGGTAAATATGCAGCCCGATGGAGGGCTCCACAGCTCCACACTGTGGGTCTGTTATTGGTAGTCACTCTAGATATCCGCGTTGCCTCCCACAATTTTCAAATGTTCCTAGGGTCTGGTTTTCAAGACTATGTTAGTGGTGCCTGATTAGATACACACGGGACGTGTTGAGGCTGGCAAGGCATTTCCCTGTGAATGAGATTGACCTGGCAGTGGGGCTAGAGTGGATTGGATAGCAGAGATGGAGAGAACTGATCTACAGTCTTGTTAAACTATCTATTTCCAATCCAATGCCAAACATTGGGTGATTATAGCAGGAATTTGGTGTTTTTATCAAGCCAGATCTTAGATAACTGGGTGCTGAATTGATAGATGTTTACATGTTGAAATGGAGAATGGTTGTTATTGTTCTGTGCTTGGATGTGGTAAGCCTTTCTCTCCCCCCTCACACACCCTGCCATGGAAGCCCTGGTGTGTGTGTATCCATGTGGTTTAACCACAAACAGAGCACTCTGTCCTTCATTCAAACTGAAACGGCCTGCAGTAACGACTGTGTGAGAACCAGGATAATCTGCTGCCTTTCAAGACTTTAAGGAACTTGAACTATAATTTTGACTTTGAAAAACTATCATTTTGACTATCTTTACTTTGAAGATAAAAAAAATCTTCTGTTTTGGACTTGACCTCAGTCTATTTGGACTTCATATGCCCCACGTTTTACAACTGCTACTCAAACGATAAATATGTTTAGAAAACCTGCATCAAAATAACCAGTAGCCAGGGAATTGATCATGTTGTGGAGTTGTTAACATGGGCCGTATTTGTCAGTAAGTCTCGGTCGTTCCTGTAGGCAGTTATAAAAACCTTGGTTTCCACTTGCATTGACGTTGCAGGATCCAGCTCCAGTGTGCTGTTCTGAATGACCTCTGCGTGCAAAACATGTCAACAACCTCCCCAAGCCCGGAGGGAGGGACTTCAGCGGGCCAGAGTGGAGGAAGCAGCCCTGTCTCTGTCGTTTCCTCACACACTAAATCATCTATACGCTACCCAGCACCTCTCCCTGGGGCCTGGCAGTTAAAGCCGGTGACACAATATTACTTAACATTATAAAAATTCCTGCCGGCTTAAGACTCCATCCCTGCTGGCTCTCTGGGGAGACATAACTTCCAGGGCCCAGCAAGGGAAGATTTAGTACCGTGGTTTATGGGAGAGTGTTTTTTCTTACTCTCTTGGTTTGTTCCTTCAGTTACAGCCCAAATGTATGTTTGGGGGGAAAACACACATGGTTTATTTATTTATTTCACCTTTTTATGGTAAGCAGCTTGCCTCATCACTTGGTTGCTCTGGGGAGGATGCTGTAATGGAATGCCAGTCTGTAATTGAAGAGCATTGGCCGTTGTGTGCAGGGGTTACTGAAGGGCAGTTGTTTATGTATGAATGTGTGTTTATTAGCCTAGCCAGGTCTCTCAGTCATCACCATTGGCCTCTCTGTGGGTCTTGAGTTCTTCTCTGTGGTTCCCGCTGTGATTCCAGTTCAGAAACTACAGGTCACACACTGTTGCTGGAGATTAGGAATGCCAACCCTGGCGATGGCTGTTTGTATAAGTTCAGAATGCTTACGGGATATTCCGGCATGCAGAAACATACTTGATTTTGTATTGTGAAATTCCTTGTTCTTGAGACGGAACAGCTGCTGTATCCTGTGGTGGCAATATGCGCTTTTCCCACTCCTCCTCCATCTTCCCCTCTTTCATCTTCATCTGCTCTCCCTCCAACCCCCTCTCTGTCAGTTAGTCTGTTTTTGCCTGACAGGATTTTGATGTAGTTTGATCTTCTCAGCGTGACGTGCTGTGTAGTTTGGCATGTATCAGCTGCCATCTCACTCATCCCTGTTACTCTTGAGAGATTTAAAAGGTGTGACTGGTTAGGGAATATTTCACCCCATTCAAATGGTTTATGTGAACTCCGATGTGAAGTTTGCTAAGTATTTTTGAAAGATATGTCAGCACATGCTTGAAAGAGACCCAATCCCTCTCTGTGTGTGTCTCTCTCTCTCTCTCTCTCTCTCTCTCTCTCTCTCTCTCTCTCTCTCTCTCTCTCTCTCTCTCTCTCTCTCTCTCTCTCTCTCTCTCTCTCTCTCTGTCAATTCAATTCAATTCAAGGGGCTTTATTGGCATGGGAAACATGTGTTAACATTGCCAAAGCAAGTGAGGTAGATAATATAAAAAAGTGAAATAAACAATAAAAATTAACAGTAAACATTACACATACAGAAGTTTCAAAACAATCTCTCTCTCTCTCTCTCTCGCTCTCTCTCTCTCGCTGTCTCTGTCTCTGTCTCTTCCCTCTTCCTCTCTCCTCTCCAGGCTGACAGCGTTTGTGTTGAAATCCTTTGCTCAGTCTCGTGGGTTCATCTTCATTGACCCAGAGGAGCTGCAAGCTGCCAAGGCCTGGCTCATCAACCACCAGAGAGAGGAAGGCTCCTTCCCCGCCATGGGACGCATCCTCAACAAAGACTTGCAGGTGTGTGTGTGTGTGTGTGTGTGTGTGTGTGTGTGTGTGTGTGTGTGTGTGTGTGTGTGTGTGTGTGTGTGTGTGTGTGTGTGTGTGTGTGTGTGTGTGTGTGTGTGTGTGTGTGTGTGTGTGTGTGTGTGTGTGCGTGCCTTCCTGCGTGCGTGTGCATGTTTTCATAAGCACCATTAACCAGTGTTATTCTCCATCTAAAGGGAGGAATCCATGGAAAGATCTCGTTGACGGCATACGTGGTTGCAGCCCTCCTGGAGACAGGAATAACTTCAGAGGTAAGAGGATCAGTGGGGGGACCATGACCTCTCCCATTAAACACCCTCACCTCCCAAACAGTATTATTTAGCACAGTATTCCTCAAGGGGCGAATCTTAACCTAACATTCATATGTTAGTGTAAATTGGACTTTTAATGAAACTTTCAGGCTCAGACCTAATACCAGACTTTTGTAAATACAGCTCTCTCACCCAGATATAGGGTGTGTGTGTGTGTGTGTGTGTGTGTGTGACTGTGTGTGACTGTGTGTGACTGTGTGTGCCGGTACATTCCCATCAGTTGGAAATGTGGATGTCCTGGCACAGAGCCCATTCATTTTTGTTATGCTCTAGTGGCTGTAATTTAATATCTAATCCCTGGCTGACTGCATCAAGAGATTTATGAGGAGGACATGCAGAGACAAGGATGCCTGTGAAAGGTAGTACACCCCGGCCACATTCCTGTCACCTCGCCATGCTCTTACCCTGGTGCTGAACCCTTGACGACGTGCTTACCGACCTGTTGAACTCTCTCCAGTGTGCATTGAGGCAACTCATAGGACACACTGGCAGTTGAACATTTGATCACCGTCATGGTCGCTGTAGTAAAAAGAGATCTTTGGCTATTGAAAGGTAGTAGTGTCCTTATTTTAGGGCCAAGTGTGGAATGCTCTTTATCTGCCAAAGTCATTGTTGCAGAAGAATGTTGCTGTTTATGTGTACAGTGACCGAGTCCATGTAATGTTTATGCTTTGTCCTACATTGAGTGTGTTGCCAATACCAATGTTAAAATCCAGATTGTTATTGTGTCAGCTCTCTGTTCCTTCAGGCACAGCTCTTTGCAAAGTATTCACAAGGTAGTTCTTCCCTCTAGTTCCCCTTCCATCCATTTCCCTCCTCCTTCTCCAAACCCCCCTCCTCTTCCAGTCTTCCTATCCTTCCCTATCTATCCTGAAGGGCTCTCCGGAGAATCAGGCCTCTAAAACTGATACCAACTGAAAAGGGATACTTGACATCAAAGCAAAACTCCTTCTTCCTTCCAAATTCAGTTAATTAAAAGGTAACTGGGCAGATTAAAGTGAGTGACTGTTGAGGTCTCTCATTTGAGCACATCTGGAAAAGCTCCTGCCTTTAATGGCAAAGTCGATGTTTATTTGCCTTTTGATAAGCAGCACATCTGAGTTGGGGAGTATGAGTTGGAACAGGACTGATCTTGAACACTCAGCAAAGATCAAATATGCCGGACTTAAGTGAAAGATGAATACGGAGGGATGGAGGGAGTTGTGGAGAGAGGTGTATCCATCACTCATACGAAGGTTTGGTCTCTGTGCACACATATGTGTGACGTGTTAGTGCACCTATGTTTATGTCTATTTAAATTAATATGTGTACTCTTCCCCAGGAGGAGAAGACTGCTGTGGCCAGGGCAAAGGCTTTCCTGGAGAGTAACACATACACAGCTGATGACCCGTACACCACAGCCCTGTCTGCCTACGCCCTGGCCCTGTTACGAAGCCCCTACGCCACCCTCGCCCTTCGACGCCTCAACCACATGGCCATCACACAAGGTACTCAGCTGTTAGGAAGTTTAGTTGCCTACCAATTCATATGAAACACTAAGCTGACACGTCTAACCCACTGTTCTTCCTCATACTGTTTCTTACACTTTCGTCTCTCTCCATTTCCTTCTTTCTCTTACTTCTCTACTCTTTCAATCAGACGGCTTTACCCACTGGAGTCTGACTGGCAGCACGGTGACAGATGAGGCCACCTTCATGGGCTTTAGTGACGGTCTTTCTCAGTCAGGTAGACGCACACTGTCAGGCCACAGCCTGACTGTCCTCTATGATGGATGATTCTGATGTTCTCAGATCGGGACTTTTAGTGTTAGTGTGGCTGTCTGTTGTTTGTACGCTAATAGTCTCCTCCGTGTCCTAGTGGTGTCAGCGGAGGTGGAGATGACAGCATACGGTCTGCTGACCTACGCCCTGCTGGGTGACGTGGCCTCCGCCCTGCCTGTGGTCAAGTGGCTCTCCCAGCAGAGGAACGCCCTCGGGGGCTTCTCCTCCACACAGGTACACCTCACAAACCCTGGAGAACCAGAGCCTCTCAGTCTCTTAGTCTAAAGTATTCTCCCAGATGCATCTCTCCCATATGTATTGTCTTTTTTTAAGCGGCCAAATGTGGTTTTATTTGACCAGGTTTTACCAGGTTAGCCTGATAATCTCGTTTAGAAGAGAGAACTGTCCTACCAAGGTCTATTTGAAACAACTGGTAATTGGTCATCTGGTGTCCAAAGCCTCCTTCTAATAACTGTCTGTCCATCCACTCTCCTAGGACACGTGTGTAGCTCTTCAGGCGTTGTCTGAGTACGCCATCCTGTCGTACGTGGGAGGAGTTAACCTGACCATCTCTCTGGCCTCTACCAACCTGGACTTCCAGGAGAGCTTTGAACTGCACCGCGACAACCAAAAGATGCTGCAGAGCGCCTCGGTAAGGAGTAGTGTCACGTTGCCACTAGACTCTAATGTAAGGTCAGTTATGGTTTTTCCTTTAATAGTTAAGGTTAGGATTGGAGGAAGGTAATCTGATCCTAGATCTGTTTCTAAGGGCATCTTCTTTCTGAGGTAAACGCTCTTTCTCAGATAGTGAAGAGACTCCTACTGGACCAAGATACACACTACACACAGAAACTCAAGTTACACAATTGTCTGTTTTCAATGATGAAAGGGACCTTAAATAACATCCACAAAGTCAATTCACTTGACGATGACAATGAGACTCTATCTAAGAGCAATGGAATATGTTTCCCAGTGAATGAACCAGTGAGTGTTTTCAGGCTGTTCGTCTACATTTTCTTCTCATTCCCAAGCACCTGCCAATCAGTCACAGTGAGGGAGTAGCTCAGGTGAAGGCTTGAACTTTTGTTCCCTCTGCCGGGCATGTAATTCTCTGCTGTAATTAGCTCTGTCAGTTTAATTGGGGGCAATTTAGCTGTGCTGGTTAGTGGCCAGGCTATTTGACTGCTACTGCTTGGGTCTACAGCATTAATTCACTTGATAAGTGTCTCTCTCACCCCCATTTTTTTCTCCTCTCGCTCTGTCTAGATCCCCAGTATTCCCACAGGGCTCTTTGTCAGTGCTAAAGGCGAGGGCTGCTGTCTAATGCAGGTATGTTGCTACTGATCTCCTCTTCTATCATTCTATCCTTCAGTCACACTGAGAATCCACCAGAGGGGAAAAGCCAGTCCATTCCCATGACTCATTGCTCTAATGCCCAAATTCCTGACTGTAAATTGGAATGATCTGGTAAAACTTAGGCAATTGTTCAGCGGGGACTGTTCGTTCCTCAATAACACTGACCCCCTGGATAGGATGCTGTTTTCGCTGTACCTTGTCACTAAAAACAAAAGGCTCTTTGAGGCCAGGGTGCATAAACAACTTCTCGGGGGGCCAGTTCCTCCTCTCTTCTTCTCTCCTCTCCTCTGCTGGATGTTTAGAAGAGTGTGTCAACCTTATCCCTCTTCACATGACAGGTGATCATTACGCTGGTCTCAAATGGGCTCTGTGATCCTTCAGATAACACTTAACAGTTTTTGGATCCTTTGAAAAAGGACATAAAGCTTATGTGTATTACTACTATTACTACTGTTGTAATGCTGCATTTATTGGGTATGATGCTACAAGCTTGGCACACCTGTGTTTGGGTAGTTTCTCCCATTCTTCTCTGCAGATCCTCTAAAGCTCGGTCAGGACAGATGGGGAGCGTCGCTGCACAGCTATTTTCAGGTCTCCAGAGATGTTAGATCGGGTTCAAGTCCAGGCTATGGCTGGGCAGCTAAAGGACATTCAGAGACTTGCCCCGAAGCCACTCCTGCATTGTCTTGGCTGTGTGCTTTGGGTCGTTGTCCTGTTGAAAGGTGAACCTTCACCCTAGTCTGAGATCCTGAAGACTGGAGCAGGTTTTCATCAAGGATCTCTCTGTGTTTGCTCCATTCATTTTTCCCTAGATCCTGACTAGTCTCCCATTCCCTGCCACTGAAAAACATCCCCACAGCATGATGCTGCCTCCACCATGCTTCACCATAGGGATGGTGGCAGGTTTCCTCCAGACGTGACACTTGGCGTTCAGGCCAATGAGTTCAATCTTGGTTTCATCAGACTAGAGTATCTTGTTTCTCATGGTCTGAGAGTCTTTAGGTGCTTTTTGGCATACTCCAAGCGGGCTGTCATGTGCCTTTTACTGAGGAGTGGCTTCCGTCTGCCACTCTACCATAAAAACCTGATTGGTGGAGTGCTGCAGAGATGGTTGTCCTTCTGGAAGGTTCTCCCTTCTGCAAAGAGGAACTCTGGAGCTCTGTTAGAGTGACCATCGAGATCTTGGTCACCTCCCTGACCAAGGCCCTTCTCGCGTGAATGCTCAGTTTGGCCGGGCAGCCAGCTCTAGGAAGAGTCTTGGTGGTTCCAAACTTGTTCCATTTCAGAATGATGGAGGCCATTGTGTTCTTGTGGACCTTCAATGCTGCAGACATTTTTTGGTACCCTTCCCCAGATCTGTTCCTCGACACAATCCTGTTTCGGAGCTCTACAGACAATTCAGTCAACCTCATGGCTTAGTGTTTGCTCTGACATGCACTGTCAACTGTGGGACTTTATATAGACAAGTATGTGCCATTCCAAGTCATAACCTATCAATTGAATTTACCACAGGTGGACTCCAATCAAGTTGTAGAAACATCTCAAGGATGATCAATGGAAACAGGATGCACCTGAGCTCAATTTCCAGTTTTATAGCAAAGGGTCTGAATACTTATGTAAATTAGGTATTTCTGTTGTTTAAAAAAATATAAATTAGCTAAAATTGTTTTCGCTTTGTCATTATGGGGTATTGTGTCCAGACTGAAAAAAAATGTTTTTCATCCATTTTAGAATAAGGCTGTAACGTAACAAAATGTGGAAAAGGGAAGGGGTCTGAATACTTTCCAAAGGCACTGTATACACTGAGTGTACAAAACATTAGTAACACCTTCCTAATATTATGTTGCACCCCTTTTGCCTTCAGAACAGGCTCAATTTGGACTACAAGTTGTCGAAAGCATTCCACAGGGATGCTGACCCATGTTGACTCCAATGCTTCCAACAGTTGTGTTAAATTAACTGGATGTCCTTTGGGTGGTGGACCATTCTTGATACACACGGGAAACTGTTGAGGGTGAACAACCCAGAAGCATTGCAGTTCTTGATACACTCAAACCTGTGTGCCTGGCACCTACTACCATACCCTGTTCAAAGGCACTTAAATCTTTTGTCTTGCCCATTCACCCTCTGAATACACAATCCATGTCTCAATTGTCTCAAGGCTTAAAAATCCTCAACTTCATCTACACTGATTGAAGTGCATTTAACAGGTGACATCAATAAGGGATCATAATGTTCACCTGGATTCAACTCATCAGTGTATGTCAATGAAATAGCAGGTGTTCTTAATGTTTTGTACACTCAGTGTATATAGGGGCCATGGCTGAAGAAGGCCACTATTGCTGCCTATCTCTGCCCCCCTCCACTCCTCCATACATCCCTCCATCTATTCACACACCTCATTTCCTGCTTTCACACCTCTATCCCTCCCTCAGCACATCCCTCTCTCCAGATTAGCATGATGAGAGGGAGCCTGTGTGTGTGTGTGTGTGTGTGTGTGTGTGTGTGTGTGTGTGTGTGCGTGCGTGCGTGCGTGCGTGCGTGCGTGCGTGCGTGCGTGCGTTAGCTTCCATATTCAATGGGTTTTCTCTGCACTACCTACTACACCCACAATCTGGAATACATTCTGTCTCTTCTCAGATTGATGTATCCTACAACGTGCCTGACCCCTTGGCCAAGCCAGCCTTCCAGCTCAAGATAGACCTGAAAGAACCCAGGCAGGAGCGGCACCCGCCAGCACCACCCTCCCCCCACCACCCTAGTCCTCGCTCCCGTTCCCGTGCCGACAACCGCTCGGAGCTGAGCCGCAAACGCCGGGCAGCCACCGATGATGAAGACCCCGCAGCTCACCAAGACAACCTGGACTACCGCATCACCCTGGAAGCCTGCGCCAGGTAGGACAGAGACAGTCGGCTCAGTGCAGCAGCCTTTAGCCTAGCTAGCATTTAGGCTGGTAGTTGGCCTATTTCTGCTAGCATTTAGCTTAGCATCTAACTCTGTTTCTCTCTACAGGTGGCTCCACTCAGGTTCTTCCAACATGGCTGTCTTGGAGTTCACTCTGCTCTCAGGTTTCCGTTCCGATGTGGAAAGCTTGGAGAGGGTAGGACATAAACATACACACACACATTACAATGACAGACAGACAGACAGACAGACAGACAGACAGACAGACAGACAGACAGACAGACAGACAGACAGACAGACACGACTTAAATCTGAAGACCATTTCAGATGAGGCGGTGTGGCGTCGTATTGATCAGGTGAATTAGGCAAGGATTTCCTTTCTTTTTCGGATTCCTCACTTGAAACATAGTTTTTGTGTTTAATAAGCTAAATTAAACCTTTACTCCAGAGTGATCAGTTATTGCAACTTGTAGTCTATGATATTTCAGATTTAGATATGATTATTTACCACAAAGTAGTTTGGATGTAGTGAAGTAGTTTTTCAAAGTAACTTCTTTTTTTTCTTAAGTGTAGCTTTAGTGTAGCCTAACTTCTTACACACACACACACACACACACACACACACACACACACACACACACACACACACACACACACACACACACACACACACACACACACACACACACACACACACACACACACACACACACACTGTATATTCCCTGCCCAAACGCCAGTCCTATCTGCCTACAGGTTATGGAACATTTGCTCTTTTACTATTTCTCCAGTAGGTTTCCTCGAGGAGAAAGCCCTCCACTTCTATGTCAAAGATAATAAAACCAAAACCCTTTAGTAAATACTACTGTATACTACAGTCCGCACAAACATTACAGTAATTACTATACTATATACTACTATTTTGTTACAGTATTTATACTATAATAAACTGTAGATAATATAGTATACTGCAATAAATACTACTATATACTACAGTAAAATCTCCAAAAACACTAAAGTGAATACTATAGTATTCCTACCATAGTATACACTATAGTATTTTTTCATGTGAGTGTGCTGGAACTCTTGACAGACATAGCCAAAACTAGGTCGACTGGATCTACGTGTGTGTTTATGAAGCAGTGGGGTAATCACTATTGAGAGAGTATTTTTACTGCAGTGTTTAAGGACTGTAGTGTTGTCTGGATGAGGGCCAACTCTGGCCCAGTGTTCATTACTGTGTCTCTGGGGCTCCACAGGGAGCCAGGGCAGGGGGCACCTACCCTCTCTTGGCCTAAAACCCAGCCGCCAGGGCAGGGGGTTGCCACTGTTTATCCCAACTACCCCCCTCTGAGAGCTAGGGGAGAGGGACCCAGGGACCCATAGCAGCCATCTTAGGGAGGGGTTATGGGCCACAGACTCCAGCTATACACCTTTATAAAGACCTACCTACCTGGGAGGAGATAACACCCACACACAATCACACACACATAGCTCCCTGAGACTTGAGGGAGTCAGTGCTGACCTGTGTTGTTTAGTGGCTAACAAGCTAGGTTTACAGAGCCACCCCTGCTAGCCTCCCTGCCTTACGACTGCCTGACTGCCTTGACCAGCAGGATTCCTCACTTTACGAGATGGAGCCTCGCTTATGCAGTCATGTGTTGTTGTTTCGTTCAATGTTACTTGGAATGATTACACAACACACTTTGGCTTATGTCTCTATGGCTCTTTTTATCAGTATAATGGGGCTGAGCTGAATGGAACAAAATGCCTCACATTAACTATGCTACCTATTTTATTTTACTTTAAGTGCTAAGAGAAGGTGAATGGAATACATTTCAAGTTGTTACTATAATTATAGTTATTGTCAAACAACACAGCCAACACACACTCTATTACTCTCTACCGAACTCTCTGTGTGTGTGTGTGTGTGTGTGTGTGTCCCAGTGGCGCCAGCTCAGGCTGAGCACCTCATAAACTTCATCTGTCCGTAGGACTGCCACCTTCTAGAGAGCCCTGTGGGCGGAGTTAACACCCGTGCCCCCATGCTCCCCCCAACACCCAACCCCTTACGCTGGAAACAGCAACTCCCTCATAGACACTGATACTGTTATTGGAAGCTGTCTCTGGCTCCCTCTCTTCAGCTTGTAAACAGAATTGACCTACCTACTGTACAACTAGGCTGAAATGAAGTCACCAGAATACTGAGACAACAAAAAAGCTTTGTATTTAACCCTTTAAACTAAAAGGCTTTGACAGTGGTTCTGTACTGAATAATAGTATTTGTTGAAAGGGATGTTATTGAATGTTTGGTTAATTGTAGATTAGAATATGTACTGAACCCCATCCTCTCCCCTTTCCTCATCAAACAGCTGCTGCTGGACAAGAGGGTTGGTCTGAAGAGGTACGAAGTGGACGGAAGGAAGGTCCTCTTCTACTTTGATGAGGTACCAGTATATCACCATTGTGATCTGTTTGTAGCTGTGGTGTACTGTACTGTGTGATCAATTCTAACTGGTTAACATTTGACCTGTCTCTGTGTTTTCCCACCACACAGATCTCCAGTCAGTGTATGACGTGTGTGGCCTTCCAGGCTGTCAGGCAGTACATAGTGGGCAAGACAGCGCCTGTTCCAGTCAAGGTGTATGACTACTACGAACCAGGTGTGCCTCTGATGTTATGAATATGCTCACTTTGCGAGCAGGGAAACCCTCCTCCGTCTTCACAATGATTTAGTATGATTTACCGACAGCCTTCTCTCAGAGGAAATTGGAATTCAATAGTATGTGGTTTAAAATATAGAGACAGCGTTGTTTTGTGGAGAGTGAGGTGCATCCACCACTCATACAAATCTTTGTGTGTGTGTGTTTCTGTCTTTCTCTCTCTCACACTCTCTCTTTCTCCACAGCGTTTGAGGCCACCCGCTTTTACAACGTGAGCGAGAGCAGTCCACTGGCCCGCGAGCTGTGTGATGGCACCACGTGCAACGAGGTGGAGAGCTCAACCAACCAGTGGATAGGTAAGAGCTACACCACCGAGTTACAACACTCTACTGTATTTCCATTAATGGAACTACACCATTATATTTGTGTGAGTGCCCATTAAGCTTAGCTAAGAGAGAGAGAGTGAAAGTGTGACATGTCTCACGGGGCTCCTCTGTAAACCTCCCTGTCCCTATGCTTTCTAAGAGCGTGTGTGTCGTGCCTAAATTGTTATTGGCACGGGCCGATATTGGAAAGAGAAGAAACAGAAAAACAGGCCCACACAGGAATGCCCACTGGCCCTGGTTGTCATCGTGCCGAGCCGAGTGTTTTAGTTTCTGCGAGACACAACCACACACACACATACACACACACACACACACTCTCTCTCATTAGCGAGGACCGATGTTGCTACAACAAATGGTGAAGTTTGCCTCTGTCACCGTGGTGATGAGTGGATGACCCTGTGTGTGTTGGCACTGTATTTTGCCGGCCTGGCTGAGAGAGTGGCAAAGAGAGAGAGGCTGAGGGGCTGGGACCCCGTGCAGCTGGAACCAAGACCATGCTCGAACCCTGGGGAACCGCTCTCATCAACACACACATCCTCTCACACTCTTTCTTCTCTCTCTCTCTCTCTCTCTCTCTCTCTCTCTCTCTCTCTCTCTCTCTCTCTCTCTCTCTCTCTCTCTCTCTCTCTCAACTTTCCTTCCTATGAAATATGTATTCTCTATTTCCTACCCTTTACCTGACCCATGTCGGCACTGGATAAACGTAGAAAATAAGGTCTGTGGTAAACGCAGGCTTAAGAAATCGTATACATTTTGGTCGATGATAATCTGCATCAGCTAGCATCACTTTTTGTGAATTTTGAAGCGTTTATGTAACCAAAAAAACCACATAAAGCACTAGTATTTACCTCAGACCTTATTTGGGCGTTTATCCCAAAACCCTATTCTTCCCCCATTCATGTTCCCCATAGGAATGGCTGAACGAACCAGAGGTAACTCATTTCCGTTTTTTAGGGCGACAAGCTGATGAGCTCTATTATGATGGTTAATTGTAACAACTAAAGTCACACAATGTTGATAAACATTGTTAGAAAAATGCAAAAGATCCTGTCCTGTGTGTTTCCTCTGACCCAGGCTTTGTCCAGGGGAACCAATGTAACAACGTGTTTGGCTGTCTGGAGGAGGAGAGGTTTGAGCGTTGCACCTGTTACAGGGACTGTGGCTATGACGGGGAGCTGGTGTGTGGCTCAGACGGACATCTCTACCAGAATCAGTGCCAGATGGAGGTCTTTGCCTGCCGCAACGGGACCCGCATAGAACAAGTGCCCATGTCCCAGTGTCCTGAGAGTAAGACTACTCTACCAGGGATGGGCTCCATTCCATTTGAAATGAAGTTAATTAGTTGAAAAATCCTTAATTACAGTAATGGCCAATTAATCAATTCATGACTTTGATGTGAATTCATCCTCTGAATGGATTTAATTAAAAGCTGCTACAGCTGTGCCCCCACACCCACTGACTGCTAATAACACTGCCAGGCTCTGAACCCCTCCCAGTGTTTCTGCCAGCCACGCTCACATGTGGCTCTAATTTATCGGTCAGCTGCCACACATTGAAGAGCTAAAACATGATCTATTTCATAGTCAAACATTACATCCACCGAAAATATGTCTCCAAAATGTTTTGATTATTAGAAACACCCTTTGAGGAATTGAAGAGAGGATGTGCTGGAAGAGGGTGCAGGGCAGCCCAACATGCACATAATCTATCTTTCTCTCTCACACACACACACACACACACACACACACACACACACACACACACACACACACACACACACACACACAAAAGTAGGAGAAGAAAGGGTGGTGTGTGTGTGTGTGTGTGTGTGTGTGTGTGTGTGTGTGTGTGTGTGTGTGTGTGTGTGTGTGTGTGTGTGTGTGTGTGTGTGTGTGTGTGTGTGTGTGTGTGTGTGTGTGTGTGTGTGTGTGTGTGTGTGTGGCTATGGTAACAGCTGTTCAGGTGCAGGCTGGATGAAGTTTGTGAGGAGAGCTTCCCAGCGCTGCTATATTACAGGGCACCCCAAATGACAGAGTGCTTTTGTCCAGGCCTTTGAAAACCCTGTCACATTCCTTTCCGACGCACAGACCAACAACAAAGGAGCCTTCTTGTTGTGGAGCGGATTGGGAAAAGACACAGACAAAACCTGTGTGGGAACACTAGGCTGCCTGTGCCAAATGTTTCATACAGTAGATTATCAGAAGGAACGGATACGTGTTTAGACCTTCCTATTGTCGCTTGTTTGTGTATGGGTAATTTAGAGATATGCACCCATGTTGGAAATACGGGAAAAGATATCACACTTGTACTGTAACCGTACAGTTTAATATGTGGTCCGTGTAACATTGGCTTGTTGTCATTGTGTTGTGTCTTTGTTCACACAGCGGAATCCATCACGGAGGACAGAGAGACTACAACAGGCGAGGAACCAGGGCAAGCTCCTGTGGCTGTACACAAAGGTAAATACAGTGCCAGGCAAAGCACACACACACACACACACACACACACACACACACACACACACACACACACACACACACACACACACACACACACACACACACACACACACACCACTCTCTCTTTTCCTCTCTCTACACCTCCCCCACCCCTGTCTCTCATTGGATGCCAGCTGTTCCCAGCTGCAGAAGGGAGTGTGTGTGAGAATTGAGGAGTGTGAAGAGTGTGTGTTGTGAGTGCCAGCCAAAAGCAGGGGCTGGAGAGTTCAGGCATATCACCTCTGAGTGAAGCTTGTGTTGACATGTGCAGGCGTGTCAGGCGGCTCATACATTAGGGAACCCTGCTCTGCTCTGTTCCCACTCTCGAAACACTGTATACACACCTGACAGAGGAGGACCAGACCTCTACTGTGCCCACTGTAAATGTATATCTGCATGTATCCATTGATTTGTATTGTATGAGGGATTGGAGCTTATTCCAGCTCAGACTATACACATGCAACCCTCTGAGAACATTCACATACAGACTGCCTACAATAGTTTGCTCTAACCTACACCCACTGTAAAGTATATGTCCACCAACATGCATCTGCTTCTTCTGGCTTATAAAGAGTTTGATCATTTTTACAAGTAAAAATAAGTCTAAGGAGTTTGATCATTGTTGTGGAAGAGCTAGAGGTGTAGATGAGAGCCCCTGCCCTTCCTTCCCTCCTGTCCTCCAGGTCTGATCACTCTGTCTGCCTGCAGTGTGCTGGGGGCTGTTGGGACTTGCCCCAGTCTGCAGGAAAGGTGAGGAGAGGGGGAAGTAGAGCACTCCTCAGTGGATCACCTCTACAGGCTACTCTCACATTCAGATAAACAGGAGTATAGGCTTCACTTAGGTGGATCGTTTTTCTTAAAGGGGATATTTGTTGCTCCACCACAGGGTTCACTTACATGTCATGCTGAAATAACTTGTTACAGAACTCCTGGTCAGATATATCATTCTTTATGTTGGTGTGTAGCAGGGATCGTGGGTGTGATATAGAGTAGGCTCAAGTCCGTGCGTGCGTGTGTGCGTGCGTGTGTGTTTGATGTGGCCTATGCCTGTGCTGACTTGTTCCCAGCCTGCAGCTCACAGTAGCTGTAATGGAGTTCCACAAAGGTCAAAGGTCTCCTCAGTACAAAGACTGATGCTTCACATTGGAAGACACCTCACCACAGGAATGCCATTAAAACTCTAGCGGTACACACGTACAGAAAACATGTTTCAAACCAGATTATTACACTCAATGAACATTGTGCAAACTGTAATGCTGAGCTATTATATGTTGTTGACCTGAGCTACACTGTGTGTTAGGTTAGGTAGATTGTGATGGATGTGATTTTGTGTGCCAAGAATCTGACAGCATTCTCAACAGATTTAGTGAAAACATTGAGACTTTGGAATCAGTTCCTCCCTTAGTGGTGAAACAGCATCAGAGCTGAGTGCATGATTAATTCAACAAAACACTATGTTTAAGAGACTGGTTAAAATAAATGGAATGTAATGTGTGTAGTCATGTGAAATATATGATTTCCAAAAGGAACAGTGTGCATGCAGTGCTTTACGTGAGGCTGAACTTTTAAAGGACATAGTGACCCCTACTGGCCACTTTGTACAATTAACTCATTTTTGGTAGATTCTCTGTGGAAACATACTGTTATACCCCTTAACTTTTTATCCAAAACTAGTGTTCTCTCAAAAAAAGTGTGTTGAACAATTGTCTCACGTCTTTATTATTTATATTTTTTTCAACATCCCTCCTCCCCTCTCTCTGTCCCTCTCTTATGCTGTAGGTGAGGAAGAGCAGGGTTCCATGGCTGAGGTGTCCTACTACTCCTATGAGTATGACCCAGACTCAGAACCCTTCGCTACGGAGGGGGAGGACCACTTTGAGCTGGCGGAAGGGGAGCAGGGGGGAGAGCAGGACAGTCCATCAGATAGCCAGCTACCCACACTGGACACAAAGGACACCCATGAGCGATGGTATGGCCCTCTGACCTCTCCGTCTGTTTGCACAACAACACTGAGTTGGAACTGTTAACAGTGGTAATGTGGATAGGACTTGAAATTAACTCAACTGTGACTTTGTACCTTCAAACCTGTTTCAGTCTATTTCCTCAGTAATAACAAAGTGTATTCAGATACCTCTACGTCAAATCAAATGTTATTGGTCACATACACATGGTTAGCAGATGTTAATGCGAGTGTAGCGAAATGCTTGTGCTTCTAGTTCTGACAGTGCAATAATATCTAACAAGTAATCTAACAATTCCACAACAACTACCTTTGGGGCGGCAGGTAGCCTAGTGGTTAGAGCGTTGGGCCAGTAACCGAAAGGTTGCTGGATGGAATCCCCGAGCTGACAAGGTAAAAATCTGTCATTCTGCCCCTGAACAAGGCAGTTAACCCACTGTTCTTAACTTAACTGACTTGCCTAGATAAATAAAGGTTAAATAAAAAATAAATAAAATACCTTTATACACACCCAATGTAAAGGGATGGAATAAGAATATGTACATATAAATATATGGATGAGCGATGGCCGAGCGGCATAGGCAAGATGCAATAGATGGTATCAGTGGCAGTCAATTCCGTTTAAGATGAGTGATGACAATTGGCCTTATTTCTATTACAGCAAATTGGATGACTGTCATTCATATTCCATTCACCCAGTTCAACGAAACAGCGATAGGTTGAAGCTACTACGTGATACTCACATTTTCCCTATACCCATCATGAGGTTGCTACAACCAAGCTTATTAAGGAAAGTTTACAACGTAGGTGCACACAGGTCGATAGAAACATTTGAGGTGACAGACATTGACACAGACAGACAGTGACACATTCAATGCTGCCTTGCACACTCTTGCCTGCATCTAGCTGATCTGGGGTGTAATCATTAAGTTGCAAACAAGTTTTTTATTGGACAAATTCAGGTATGTTAATCCCTGTTCCGTTTTCTTCCGTTTAAGAAAAGTTTTTCAACAGAATACACCCCTGATCATGCGTAAACACAGTTCACTTTCATAGCAGCCACATTATATTCCTTCTAGCATCTATGCGCTCTCCTCCTCTCAACTTTTCACTTCACTTGTGGACTTCAATGCACAACACATCAGATATATGTGGCCAGATGAAAAAACATATCCAAGCCAAACCATATCATAACTGCTACACACAGCCTAAATCATTGTCACCATATTAGCTAAAGTAAAGTCATAGTCAACATAGCTAATAGAACTAACGCGTTAGTAAACCCGCTACAATCATGCAGTAACGTTACAGTGTACAGTCAGTAAGCAGTTGAGCACTTACACCGGCGGGCCCTGGGGGCAATAAATTAGTAAAACCAAAAGCTTACCTTCACTTGGAAGAGTTCCAGTGTTGTGTTGGAAAGTCATAGCCAGCTAGCTAAAATGGCATCCCTCTGTTTGAGCAGGCTGTTTAAGTAGGCTGCATTTGCTAGCTAAGTAAGTTAAACTGAAAGTGATTTATTTTTAATTAACCCTCTCTCTCTTGCTTCTCCTTCATTTTGGAAGAAATTAATTTGTTCAAAACTGTTAAAGTATTGTCTTTTTCTCTTTGTGAGTCAATTACTCACCACATTTTAGGCACTGCAGTGCTAGCTAGCTGTGGCTTATGCTTTCGGTACTAGATTCAATCTTTGATACTTTGATTGGGTGGACAACATGTCAGTTAATGCTGCAAGAGCTCTGATAGGTTGGAGGACGTCCTCCGGAAGTTGTCATAATTACTGTGTAAGTCTATGGGAGGGGGTGAGAACCATGAGCCTCCTAGGTTTTGTTTTGAAGTCAATTTACCCAGAGGAGAACGGAAACTAGCTGTCCTCCGGCTACACGAAGGTGCTAACCTACAGAGTGCTGTTGAGGCTACTGTAGACCTTCATTGCAAAACATTATATTTTAATAAATTATTTGGTGACATTAATATATTTAGTATAATTGTATCTAAAAAGGATAACTTTTTAAATGTTTTACTATATTTATGAAATTCACTTAGGAGGATGGTCCTCCCTTTCCTCCTCTGAGGAGCCTCCACTGCTCTACATCAAAGAAAGCATATCTATACCTTTCTATCAAATTGCAATGAACATCATCAGAGATCTTATTCAGTTTACTGTTCTCTCCTCCACAGAAACTTCCCCCGACTGCATCACCAACCAGATCTCCAAATTGTACATTGTTTGTTAATATGTTAGAGTGGGTGGAGAGAGAAGGAAAAGTGGGGACTGCTCATCCTGAAAGGAAGAGATGGCGGGGGGGGGGGGGGGGGGGGGGGGTGCGCGCATATGAATGACTTAAGGACTACGCGTGTGTGTGCGTGTGTGTGTGTGTGTGTTACTATGCTAGTCCCCCTCCAGCCCTCTGTATTTCTCTCTTTTATATCTCCAGTCTCCTATTCAACAGTAGACACCATAGCGTATTTGATATTCACTGTAGTGCCTTTACATTGTTTTTCTGTAACCTCTAGATGGAGGTGTAATTACACCCGAGTTAAAACAAATGTTTTTTTTAACTGTGGTATTTATTTGTAGCTAGTGCTTCTTTTGGTTTATTTGTTCCAATGCCTCCCCCTATTGCATTTTTGTCCTGTCACCTACACTGATGTCTTCATTTAATTCATAAAAAAATGTGTCAAGATGTCATGGACCTGTTTTTCTTATTCTGAGGAAGCCTTAGGTCGAACACTGAGGTGTACAGTGGATATCTTTATGTACTTATTTGGTGTGTTAACCTACTAGAGACTGAATTTCTGCAGCCTTAAACTGGAGGATTAAGATAAGCTCAATTCTTCTAAACATTTTTACCAAGCTACCAATATCTCCACATAATAAGTCCTATTTGGGTATAGCTGTCACCTGAACAGACAGGGATTTGATTGTACAGTACATAAGCTATTTTGTTTTATTAAATTTTTGATTCTTGATATCCTAAAACAAGAATAAAGGTTTGGAACTACTGTACATTTACCACATTTAAACCAATGTAACCCCACATCCATTTTTAATACAGCTGCTTTTGAAAAACAAGAGAATAAACTTTGTATACAATCCATGTCTCTGTTTGCAGTTAACTTTACATGCTACTGTAAGTCTCTCCTCAGGTAGCAGTAATTCTATTCCCTATATGTATAGGCCTATATGTTACATAGGAAACGAGGAGCAGACCTGGTGGTTAAGGAGTTGTGTTGGTCCATTTCCTTTGATACGGTAGTTTAGCCTGAGGAGAATTTCCTCTCATCCTGTCAGCAGTTAGCTGTGTCATTATGAAGCGCTGCGGCCTTTCAGAATACCCTCTGCTTTGAAGGCTGTGACTCTGTGACCCCTGGAATGGCTGTGTGCAGCTAGACCAACCCGTGTGTTTGCCCCTGTTAACAACACACTCAGGTTACCTAAACAGCAGCCAGGAGAGAGTTGGAGCCTGTTAATGTTTAATGTTGGTTAAGGCACTTGTCAATGTTCTCAGTTATAATATAGCTTCTGGCAACTATAGTGTGTGCTTCTGCTGCTGTTTAAAATGAATGCCTGGTCAAAACGGCACATGGATATGCCTTTTCAATGTAGAGGTTATTGAATGGGTCATGAGCCCACTGTATGATCAAACTACAGGAATGGTGGTGGAAAACTGTCAGATTACACATTACATATGTTATAATATGCATTGTCTTTCTCACTTTCAGTGTTTCATATACTGTGCTATGTCAAGAAGGATAATATTTGTTCACTCCACTGCTTTGCAGGTCTTGAAGGGATACTGTTGTGATGTAAAGTGTGAATGGTATATCTACATTACAAGTGGAAGGTCTGCTGTATGAATGGGGAAGGTACAGTAGGGAAACTCACTTCGCTGACCAAGCGATGCTGAAGCCCTGGTTTCTGAGACTGAATATCATGGAACATCTCCCTGGCAACTGCATGCATGGTTGACGTGTAATATTCTGCCTCCACGCTGCGATGAACAGCGAGAGTGAAAGAGTAAGGAGGGAGAGGGGGATCTTGGTTTCATGAATTGCTCTGTGGAGATAGTGTTACATGACAGTGAATTCAAGTGATGACATTGTTTCTAAGCACCAGCAGAGCTGGGCTGCCATTTAACTGGCTGAGATGATGGACTAGTTGGAGACAGCATTGGAGTGAGATCAAACATTTGTTCATTTTAAAGGCCCTTCTAAACAAGATGCTCTATTTTTTATGGCCTTTATGGGCCTTTGATGTAGGGCTGGGCGATATATTGTCTTTTAAGGTATACCGGTATAGATTTTACTATACTGCCTATAAAGGTAATTTAATACAGTGCTAAATAAATAAAACGCTCTACAAATTGGACTACTTCCCTGTCAGTTTTGTCCTAGTTTGTTTGAGTATAATCAGAATGCAGAAAGCCCATAAAAAACACTTAGAATTAATTTGTTGCCATACTCGGGCCATGCACTACTCATAAAACATATTAAGAACTTTTATGATTTAGAAACATAAAATACCGCCATACTGTAAAAAAATAGAAAAATATTGTGATATGATAGTTTGGCCATATCGCCCAGCCCTATTTGATGGTAATGGATCTTATTTTGGAGTGATTAACTGCACAGACTGTTTTAAGGTATGCATTTCTGAATAGGTGAGCTCCATACTGTATTTAACTCGGGACTTGGGAGATGTTGCTGCTGAGTGGAGAGCTGACATCCATCTGACACAGAAGATCACCTCACAGAGAGGAAGACCTGCTGGCTATGAAGGATCTCTAGAGCCTGTTTGTGTCCACATCTACAGTAGTATGCCCCCAATACCTGTGTTTTTGTGCATACTGTATTGTAAAATGCCATCTTATTATTGATTGAATAGAGCAGTTTATGTAATGATTTGGAGGATTTTTTTTGTAGTACTTCTTGTAGGACCGTAAATCTCTTTGACCATTGTGGGGAGGTGAAAAAGCGCCCCATCATTGCCGGCAGAGAAAGATGAGCTTCCCGAATGGAAGAAACGGTACTGTACTTATTCAATACAGATCACTCGTGTATTCTGAGATGAGTTAATTTAACATGTAAATGTTACATGTTTAGCTAGTTAGTAATTTAATGTATTTCATCATGTCAGAGAGGGAACATTGACTGGAGGAGTTGATCATTTCTCAGAGCTTGGACTAGCCAGAACTCGCTTTATTCAATGTTAATGTTCTCAGTTCCCAGTAGCTCTGCTTGTGCAGTGTGCACAGGCACATGAACATTTGTATGCTGACGTAATGTCATTCCCCAGGTTGTATATTGGTTCGTTCCACAAAAATGTGTGCCATCAATATTTTACTTTTAAAAGCCTGTTATAGTGAATGAAGT
Source organism: Salvelinus fontinalis (assembly GCF_029448725.1). Taxonomy (NCBI): domain Eukaryota; kingdom Metazoa; phylum Chordata; class Actinopteri; order Salmoniformes; family Salmonidae; genus Salvelinus; species Salvelinus fontinalis. The sequence continues at coordinate 32,826,639 of NC_074678.1, forward strand.
GCCCTTTAATATAGACCACATAAAGAATTAAATTAATCTGATTTTGTGTATGAATTAAGACTTCAGCATTTTGACATACCTCTGTGACTTCTAGGAAGATTTTAACCAACTTAATCCCAAGATTTCTCAAAATGTTCACCATCATTTTAAAGCCCTAGTTATATTACTGCTTTGAGAAAGTCATTTCAAAAGATTATTTATTTCATGTGATTAGTGATTCACATATGTCTGTCCCTCATTTTAAGGTCAACCCTGTAATGTGAATTTAACTGTTGTTTTAATATGGTGAAAAATTTAACATCTAATAGTCAAATCATAGTGTAAAAGCAAGTGGTTTTGGCCATTTTCTGGTGGAAAACAAAATTGGTCGAGCATAACACATCAACCCACAGGCTCAGGGCATTATGCTCTGCCACTGACCATTGCTTTCATCAGCCATGACTTCACCAAGCCAACCAGCCCTGCTTACTCCTTCCACGGCAGGATAAGCAACAATTGTGAGTACTACAGAGGTCACAATAGAGGTCCCAAGCGACTCTATTCAAGAGTCCTAAATGGTCTATGGAAAACTACCCCAACAAGTAGTTGCTCATGAAAGGGAATATTGAATGTTGTAATGCCAATGTAAATCCACTAAGGGGAGACACCCCAAACACTTTCTAAGCTGTGAACCACCCTATAACAGTACAGTATACCACTTATCAGCCAAATGTGACACTGTCCTTAGGGTACTGGCAAACTTACTACAGTATTGTATGTCAGCTAGTTATTTGATTGTTTCTCTTGTTTGTGTAGTGTAAGGTGTTGACGGCAGCCTCAGTATTACATTGATGCAAAAACCACCCGTTTCGGCAGGGAAGGCAACACTGCATATTCCACGCTGGGCAAAGTGAGAGGATAATCAAGTAAGTTTCCACCAACTTCAGGTAAATACACTTTTAATTCAGAGCTGATTTCATGCGTTAATGTGCCTATAACATTGCAATAAATCAAGGATAACCATGTTTTTATTTGACAGATCAAAAGCATCCTACTAGAGGACTGCAGGCTCAGGGCGCTATTTATTGGATATGTGAAAATGTTGATTTTCCTGATAGAGATGTTAATTACATAAGGACCTTGTTGAGTGTGGCTGTTTATAAGCCACTTACAGAAGTAGGGCAACAAGATACAGCTGGAGGTGACAGCTCAAGCCTTGCCTTCTGCTGTTAGATCTAAACTTCTTGAACGTACTTCACAAATATGCATACTCTAAATTAACCTATTGCATCCACTTTAAAATGTTGCTTGTTTTTAGAAAGCCAAAGCTAACTGCAGCCATTTCCACCAGCAGGGCTTTTCCAGACTCCTGGACTAGGGGCATATAGCCCTGAGAATGCTCCTCCATGCAACATCCAGCGCAGACCCCCATCCTATACCATGTGCTTCCACACTCGCTACTGTAGCAGCGACTAACAAGCACTGTCTTCCTGCTCTCATGAGCCCCCAGGTACCCACCAAGCTAGCCAGGGGGTCCTCAGAGGACATGTCCAAGACCAAAGGCCCTGGTAGATACAACAGTACAGATCCAAGTGTCTACCTGCCCAAGCAACCAGCTTTCTCCATGCTAGGTCGCCATGGCTTCCCCAACAATGCCACTCTAAAGCCTGGCCCTGGAACTCGTAACCCTGAGAGGGTGATTGTCCACAAGCCCCGGGCCCCAGCATTCTCTCTGGGCATCAGACAGTTTGTCACCCCACTGGTGGTCAATGTAGCTGACTACACAACCATGTTCCTCCGTCATATGGGACTAGGCCTAATCAAGGTTGGATTTATCTGCAAAACAAACAACTCGATGAGGTGACAAATGAGAACCATTTCTACTGCCGCGCTGGCTTATTATAAAATATTAAATGAAGGACGTTTAGATACAGAAAAAGAACATATACAAACTTCCACACAGAAAGTAAAGAAATATATTGTATTTACGTACTATCCAGCAACAGTGCTATTTAGAATGAACAGAAATGTGACTCTAGTCAGTCAAAATGTATACTGTCTGATAAGAATATATATATATATATATACACACACACAGAAAAACAAATAAAATAAAAACATTTCTTTTTTGAATAAAATATACCACGTTCAAGAAAAGAATAACTACATTTGACCACTATGCTCATTAATACAACATATATTGACAAGTAAACATCAATAAAAGTGTAGCAAATGTTATTCAAGCTTGGTAAAGTCTCATGAGAGAAATTCCATCTTCATATTGTTGCCACTTATCAAAGCAGAACTGCTCACCATCTCTTAGTCAGGGCCGAGCGTTCTGCCTTCCACTCTCCTTGGGCTACCTCTATCATACCTCCAACATTTTGAGGAGTTTAAAAAAACTGAAAATAAATGGTCTATTCTATACACCAAAACACATGGAGAGATGTACATCTTGTTTAGTCAACAAAGACCATACAATTCAACTGAGGCGGTTTTCCGGGATGTGAAAGATGATTTCCACTCAATCTTTTGGAAGAGGTCTTCGGAAAAGCAATATATGCGGCTCTAGAAGTAAAACAAGTAAAAGTTATTCAGTACTCACTTCAAGCTACCAGAGATAGCTATGTTATTTTCAAACATGCAGATGGCAGAACAATGGCTTTACATCTGTAGGGATGTGATCATGACAACATAAGATTGGGGAAAAGAGGTCAATGGTTTGTGTCAGAGTCATGTAATAGGCAATACAATATGGCTAGTACATTTCAATTGTATTAAAGAGGATGTCGGAAAAGCAAGAATTCCTGATTAATCTGTTCATAAACAGTCATGAGAAGACTTGTGACATAAGTAAACAAATAACATTAGTAATGCTGAGATGTTGCTCTATGAAACATCAGTCAATAGCTCACCTGGCTTGTGGATCATGTAGTGGATCCAGCCCTGGCTCTGCTGCACCCCCAGACCCCTCCATTCATCTTCTGTCATCAAATGAGAAGTGGGCACCAGCTTGGATAACGGTTTCGGTAGCATAACATGCCTGTGTAGGAAAGGGACATTGAGTTCAACCAATTAAGTTAGTTACTACCTAAATAGAAAGGCCTCTGTGATTTACATGTAACTTTAGTACTAGTGCAGTAGCCCAAATAACTTTGGACATGTGGCACCACCAGCTGATATTATTAGCTAACGTTAACCAAGTCACCTGATAGTTAACGTTGCTCACTGCAAAATAAACACATGAATACAGCCTTCAGCTAAAAGCAAACAAATATCAATTTAATAGCAGTAGCTAGGTATCATTATAATTTTAGCCAAATAAAGTATAATGGCTGTTTCTCGGCTAAAGCTAGCTAGCAAGTTGTCAAAAGCCAACGTTGGCTAGCTAGCTAATCAACCTGGGGGTTGTGTAACGTTACAAGCGTGCATGCATATTAGCTGCTCGGCTAGCTACAAAGTCAACCTACCTGTACTCGAATGCTTCATCTGTGTACTTGTCAGAGTAATAAATTTCTTTCTTCGACATGTTTAATCAAACAAAAATATATTACACAATCTTCTTGATTCGTTTTCGTGTTTTCAGAAAGGTGTCGATAAGCTTAGCTAACTAGCTTGGAATGGGCGCAAGTTGTCATCTAAAGTGTACCGGCAAATTTTGAACTCAAACCGTCCCTCTCTTGGCCCGGATTGGTGAAGGCGCGCGCGGATCAAAACGACATGTGAGGCGCCCCGCCCCGACCCCATCTTCTGAAGTTGACAGTTGTAACGTTAGATTTGTTTGTAAAAATGTTTCCTGTGAACTCATGTTTTTTTCTTTTGATTTGTTAATCGAAAGAATGACACACTAGCCAACTAGTTATAGTAATAGAGTCAATGTCCATTTAGCGTGCTTCTTTAGTACTACAATCATGTCATGAATATTCAATCATAAATGTTGCCTAAGGAATCCTAGCTATTCCACTGATAAAGTCATAAGCACTTATTTTTGTGTTGTACGTAATGTAGCTAGCCATCAGTGTTTATTTTGAGTTGCTAAATAACACTTAAATGTCAAAGGAACCGCATTTGTTCCTGTGACCTTTGAGGGTTAGGGTGCTGTATAAACAAATACTGTCATTTTACTTCTGTGCTTTATCATCTATTTGAAATTCATCACCTATACAATAATAATAATTTTCGATAGTATACATGCACATACAAAGACATTGTCTTCTTTATAACTGCAATGTAACAACAGGTTTAAACCTGGGCTGTTTTAAAAGTGGAGGATTTGTGACTTTAGAAACCCATCTGTTTCCACAGGCCCCATGTATGATAGTTTCCCTTGTGAATTAGTTACATAGAAACAGCCTGAGTTCTCAGAGAGTGTGTTTGCACGTTGTTATCACATCTCTGGGCTCTGTAATGGTTGCTAATGAGACATAGTGCATGCACAGCCTGCCTTATTCCACTGCTTATTGCAGTGGTACAACACGCTGAAAACCAGGTGAAAATTAGCTCCTTGTATTGCAGTGAAAACAAATTAGTTGCATTTCCAAACACACTGTAAGTGTTACAGATACAGATGCATTCAATTTGATCAGAGAAGTTTTTTCATTGTGTCTGCAGTGTGTATTAAAAGTCTACATTCACTTTTTTTATTTAGATGTGTTATAAAGAAGCCTGTCTGGTCTGAAACGCTACTTACTTTTTTGATAGATTTATACTAATCTGGTGATATATCGTGGAGCCTGTTTTCACTCTCCTCCCACTTATCATAGAAGTGGTAGACCTAGTTAGTAGTATGGTCTGATGCTACTCTCCCTATTAGTCATCAGTCACATCCTACATATTGATGACATTTGGTTAATCAGTAACTTCTCAATTCTCTTATGCCACAAACAACCAAGTGATGTGATTGGTTGTCGAGGAGTTGGCATGTGTGTGTGTGTTTTTGTGTGTAACTTGTGTTAACTGTGGCTTGTTGCCATTGCTGGAGCGAGTTTGTTCATTCAGTCTATGACTTGCAGAAGGGTCTTATGCTCATCAAGCCGGTATGCTCTCTCACATACTCTGAACTTCCTTTATTGCTTTTGATTTTGAGTTTTAGGTTTCTGGGTTATTGTTCAAGTCAGGGCATCTTCACTCTGCTCTCCAAATTTCTGAGATATAGGTGAGTCTATTGCTGCCTCTCATAATTTCTATGTTTACTGCATGTACAGTGTATTGTATTTGTTTGATATTTTATCTCTGAGCGTACGCACTCTTTAAATCTAGTGCGTTTCATTTTTGCCTTGCACAATCAATTTTATGGTGCGCTAAGCTTTTTCAACTTCCACCTCCGCAAATGTTGGCCTTTGCAAATGAACCAAGATGTTTTTTGACATTTGTATGTGGCCTTTTGAATTGTAATCAAATGTTCCCAGTGTTGCCTTTTCAAATAGTGTCATATTTGAATTATTTTGAACCATGTCTCCATGTCATGAGCAGTAACAAGACTATGCCCTCTGAGGAACTACTGCGGACTAAGGTGATATATTATGGGGCAAAACTAAATGTTTGTCTTTCATCTCAAAGTCTGGGTTGTTGGAGGAAGCAACCAGGTTGTTTTGATGGCTTTATCCAATTTAAATTCAAATTAACTTGTTTTTACAGCGTATTACAGTATGAGCAGCTAGCCATGGAGTTCTGCTCTGCCTTGGATGAGTGGGTGGCATGTTTTAGTTGGTTGATTTCCCTCTACTTAGATAATAGGTGATTCAGTTAAATATTTGGTCATCCATGTTAACATGCTCTCCTAAATAAAGTTGTTATTTTTTATTATTTTTTTTTACAAAAAATCACATGATTGGATACAAAGCCTAACCTTAAAGCGTTAGTTGTTGTTTGTGTACTGTAATGTAGGTCACTGTGGAATAATTGCATGAATACATATCTAACTCGGGCCATGCACAGTGTGTTGTGAGTATGTTGGCCATTCTAATTATTCTTGTAAAAGCCTGTTAATTCAACATTTTCTAAGTTTATATTAGGCCCACTGGCTTTCTAATCTACAGCACCTTCAGAAAGTATTTACACCCCTTGAATTTTTCCACATTTTGTTGTACTACAGCCTGAATTTAAATGTGCATAAATTTAGTTTTTTTTATGTTACTGGCCTACACACAATACCCCATAATGTCAAAGTGGAAATATGTTTTTTCAAAATGTTTAGACTAATAAGTTGCATAGACACACTCTGTGTAATAGGTCCTAGGTGTATCTGGTGTAGAGAGTCAGGCGCAGGTCAGCAGATATGAGTAATCAAACGTACTTTACTCAAAAAGTAAAATATACAAAGTAATGAACACACGTACACCATGACAGACCGAAAATACAAATAAACAATCACTCACAAAAACCATGTGGGGAACAGAGGGTTAAATAATGAACAAGTGATTGTGGGATTGACAACAGGTGTGTGAAACAAAGACAAAACAAATGGAAAATGAAAAGTGAATCGGCAGTAGCTAGAAAGCCGGTGACGTCAACCACCGAATGCCGCCCGGACAAGGAGAGGGACCGACTTCGGCGGAAGTCGTGACACTTTGTGTGTAATAATAGTGTTTAACATGTTTTTTGAATTACTACCTTATCTTTGCATTTTGTCAAAGTCATCTTACTATCTCTGTACCCCACACATACTAAGGTGTGTCCCTTAATCAAGCAGTGCATTTCGAACACAGATTCAACCACAAAGACCAGGGAGATTTTCCAATGCCTCGCAAAGAAGGTAATCTATTGGTAGATGGGTTAAAAAAAAAAGCAGACATTGAGTATTCCTTTGAGTTATTAATTACAATTTGGATTTTGTATCAATACAACCAGTCACTACAAAGATACAGGCATTCTTTCTAACTCAGTTGCCGGAGAGGAAGGAAACTGCTCAGGGATTTCACCATGCGGCCAATGGTGATCTTAAAACAGTCACAGAGTTGAATGGCTGTGATTGTAGTTACTCCACAATACTAACCTAATTGACAGAGTGAAAAGAAGGAAGCCTGTACAGTATAAAACATTTTCCAAAACTTACATCCTGTTTGCAGTAAGGCACTAAAGTAATATTTCAAAAAATGTGTCAAAGCAATTAACTTTTTGCCCTGAATACAAAGTTTTATGGTTGGGGCAAATCCAATACAACACATTACTAAGCACCACTCTTAATATTTTTAAGCATAGTGGTGGCTACATCATGTTATGGGTATGCTTGTAATCGTTAAGGACTGGGGAGTTTTACAGGGTAAAAAAGAAACAGAATGGAGCTAAGGACAGGCAAAATCTTAAAGGAAAACCTGGTTCAGTCTGCTTTCCATCAGACACTGGGGGAGGAATTCACCTTTCAGCAGAACAATAACCTAAAACACAAGGCCAAACCTACACTGGAGTTGCTTACCAAGAAGACAGTGCATGTTCCTGAGTGGCTGAGTTACAGTTTTGACCTAATTCTACTTGAAAATCTATTGCAAGCCTTGACAATTCTTGTCTAGCAATGATCAACAACCAATTTGACAGAGCTTGATACCTTTTTTAAATAATGGGCAAATGTTGCACAATCCAGGTGTGGAAAGCTCTTAGAGACTTACCTCGAAAGACTCACAGCTGTAATCACTGCCAAAGGGGCTTCTACAAAGTATAGACTCAGGGGTGTGAATACTTAAGTGAGTGGGATATTTCTGTATTTCATTGCAATAAATGTGCAAACATTTCTAAAGAATAATTTAACTTTGTCATTATGGGGTATTGCGTGTAGATGGGTAAGAAAACACATATATTTAATGCATTTTGACTTCAGGCTGTAACACAACAAAATGTAGAATATGTCAAGGGGTATGAATACTTTCTGAAGGCACTGTATCACTTGAGCTGAGTAGTGCAGTGTTCCAGAGCAGAATGGCTTCAGATTTAAATGATTGTATTTCACTCTATTAATATTCTAAGTCCACTTCCTGTGTGTCTGATAATATGACCTTGGGTTTGGTTTTCTGCTGCGTGACAAAATATTTTTCCCAGAAAGGTGAGCAGAACAAATCCCTGCTTAACCTACTTTGTTGTGGCTTTCTGAGATGACTCTTCCCCCTTCTGTGGTAATGTGAAAGTGAGAGAATGAGAGAGGACTACACTCTTAGAAAAAAGGGTTCCAAAAGGGTTCTTTGGTTGTCCCCATAGGAGAACCCTTTTTGGTTTCAGGTAAAAACCCTCTGTGGAAAGGGTCCTACGTGGAACCCAAACCTAAACCTGGAACCTACAATTGTTCTTCAAAGGGTTCTATGGGGACAGCCGAAGAACCAGTTTAGGTTCTAGATAGCACATTTGCTTCTACGAGTTTAGAGTGGGGAGCTAAAAGGTCTGATTTCCTCCAGTAGGCACCTTAAGAAGACTGTGGATAGATCTCTTGAGAGAGGGGTGGGAAAGGGGGAGACATGGGGAGAGAGGTCACACAGATGGGACGGGCTGGGATTGTTACTGGGAGTAATTCTCAGTAGAACTTTATTGTTAGCTTTGTTCGTTTTTGCCTGCTTCATGACAAATGCAATAAATATGTGTGCATTTGGACTTTGGATGTTACATTCCACCATTATTGGACATGAGTCACATGCCGTGGCCATATTTCCCCATCACACCGAATTATTTGAACTCATAGTCCCCTTTCTGTGTTTGCAAACATTGCAGCACGAGGGTGATGTGCGCAAGTTGGTGTCAGAACAAGGGGGAGTTCTTATAGAACGCCAGCAAAAAAAAGCATGTCATACTACTTTTGTATTATAATTGGATTTTAAGGCTTGTGTGAATGTCCTGCTTAATATAATGTTTGTGTCATCATTGCAAATCAACTGCATTATACTTAAAAAATACTTCAACTTCAACCAGTAAAATGTCTCTTTGGCTAGCTTTTGCTGCAGCCTACAGTATATCAATGAGAGTTAGCATTTTAGCTAACAACTGCTGCATCCAAAATAGTTATTTTGCAAAGAACACAACCAAATATAATCTTAGCGACTATTCAAGCAAGAATCAAAACATCATTGTAAGCATATTATGAGAACCCAAAAAAGTAATTTTGTTTAGAAGTAATACAAACGTAAATCTAGTCTATGTTGAATGGGCACGGATGGCGATGGCTTTCTTACTGCCCCCAAAAGTTGGGCGCATCTGTGCTTGACGTCAGTGTGTTGTGTACTGGAAAAGGGTCTATATAGTCAATCTGAATATGAATTGTTTTCATATTCTATAGCAAAAATAAATAGATTCATTCATTACAATTTTACATATGCTAGATAGAAAATAAGTTCATTTCAGCTACTTTATTGTTGACAGGTGCACATTCATTATTGCTTTTTCCTTATTATTGAATTAGGTGCTGTGCCAAACCATTTGTTAAATTATTATTTTCTTTAGTAGTTATGGATTAAGTACAAACCTTTGTATTCTATATACTGTAGGGAGATGGGTGGTGAACACTTACACTACACACAGAACACATACCAACCACACAGCAGAGGAGAGTACTTCCTGTTATTTGTTGCCTGTGACAGAGGATGCAGTTTGGATGCGATACTGGGGAAATTGACGTCAACACCAAAAGGAAATTGGGGTTTCTAACGTCACAGCACCCCATATTGCACAATACTAATGAATGTGTTTCCCTTGACGTGTGACTCTCTCACATTCGAAACAAGAAAAGATTGTCAAAGAGATCATGTTCCTCAGTCAAGTCCCGGCTCTCAGTCATCATCATCCCATTATGAAATCAGAAGTGTAGCGAGCAGAGAGATAGGACATTTCAGGTATAGTGGGCTTTTCTCAAATGTTTTACATCTCTACAACCACTGATAATTAATTGCATTTTGTCAAAGTCACAGCTGCTTTATCTTAATATACTAGCAGCACAATTCAGTCCCATAAATGTGAAATATTGATGTTAATGTATAGTAGCTAAAATATGATGTGTATTGACTCTCTTCACTAAATAATTCATTGATGGTCTTTGTTAAAAATGGCTGCAGGCATGCATGCTTTGCTTTTGCAGCAATTGCCTACGGTATGTCTTATGGTGGAAAGCTCTGTCTTTCTGTCATTGCCACATGCAGGGACAATATAATGTGTAAATGGTGTCTGTGCTCTGCATGTAGATGCTGACTGTGTGAACGAATGAACGTGCGTGCGTGTATGTGTGTGAATGCTTGTGTGTGCGCGCTAGGAGGGAGGCTCTGGCAGATGTGTGATAGCTAATGCTGTCTGAGAGCAGCTGGGCAGGGCGAATAGACAAGCAATAACACAATGACATCACCCAGAGAGAGAGAGAGAGAGAGAGAGAGAGAGAGTGGGGGAGAGTGTGAGCGAGCCAGAGAAAGGGAGAAGGCTGGAGCAGGCCAGCTCAGATGCAGAGAGGCTGGAGAGTGAAATGAGCCTGTGTGAGTGGGAGAGGACCATACAGCACTCACTCAACAGGGGATACAGCTATTTCCGGAAGATTTTGCAGATTTTTTCCCTCTCTTCCATTGCACCTCTCCCCCTCCCCCTTTCCCCTTCCCCTCATCCTCTGTCAGCCCCTCTCAGCCTCTGCTTCAGGCTGCTCCTCCGGGCATGCTACTTAAGCCAAAGTATGGCCGCTTTCGCAACGACTCTGTGACCTCCTCCGACGACCTGATGCAGAGCTTAGCTATGAGCGGAAAAGTGGTGGCCACCCCGGTGGTCCTCCCCTCCGCCCCCAGCCTGCCACTGCCCCCCCTGCCTCCTCTGGAGTCCATCCCACGGTCCTCCTCCGCAGCCCCTGCTCTGGCCGACTCCCCCTGCCTGGACGGGGAGCAGGACGCCACCACCACTTTCTGCATGCTCATCCCCAAGATGCCTCAGTGGAAGTTCTCTAACTCGCTGCTCAGCAGGAGCCCCTCCAACTCCAGCTCCAGCAAGGACTCGGGCAAGGCTGCAGCCCCCTCATCGCAGGGCTCGCACGGCCCCAGTGGAACTTCTGCCCCCAATGGTCCCGTGGCCAGTCTGGCTTCTGTTTTGAACTCCTGTGACCCTGTGTGTGTCAACCCCTGTTCCCTACAGGCCATTAGCAGGCAGAGATCTGCAGCGGGCTCAGCCAGTCCAGGCGGCCACGGCGCAGGGGCTGCAGAGTGCACAGGGAGCCCCGGGGGCCACAGCGGATCCATGACGGGGATGAACCGCAGGACAAGGGTGGAGGGCATGTGGCTGGGAGGGGAGGACTTCAACCAGAAGGGCAGCTTCATCCACAAGCCCTCCCAGGGCTGGCTGCACCCAGACAAGAAGATCACAGGCCCTGGGGCTTCCTACATAGTCAGGGTGAGTAACCATACATGCAGCCCCTCTACAGCTTTGTGTATTACCCAAATGTTGTTATCGTTCAGCATACCTTTGAGCATTTCTGCATTGCATTTTTTAAGGGTCGTCTTCCATGCAGTTAAATACTGTATCTATCAGCGATAATTTGACAGCTTGTTGATGGTTTCCACCCAGAGTTCATGTTATGTTGTTCACAAAAAAAACTGTAGAATAGTGAATCATTTAAATCCCCTCAGTAAAGCTTTAATAAGACAAAACAGTAAGAAGATATCCTGTTTGCAGTTAACATTTGGGACGTTTCATTCCTTAGAAATAATATCAACGTTAAGATGATTCACCACCCTAAAGGTGTCTCTTGGATACAATTGGACATGCAAATGTCAGGCAGTGTGTTATGCACCCAATGGGTCGAGGTTGAGGAGGAATACATGATTTAATCCAAATAGATGGCTCTCTCTGCTTTGTTTGCTGTGGTGTGGTGGGGAGACTGCGTCAGCCTACAGGCTTCAGGCTTCAGGGTGGGCGGGTGGGAGGGAGGAAATAAACAGAATGGAATCGTAAACAGAACAACACATATTGCATGTGATGAATGAGAGACGTGTGTGTGTGTGTGTGTGTGTGTGTGTGTGTGTGTGTGTGTGTGTGTGTGTGTGTGTGTGTGTGTGTGTGTGTGTGTGTGTGTGTGTGTGTGTGTGTGTGTGTGTGTGCGTGTGTGTGCGTGTGTGTGCGAGTGTGTGCGAGTGTGTGCGAGTGTGTGCGAGTGTGTGCGAGTGTGCTAGTGTGCGAGTGTGTGTGTGAGTGAGTGGCATGTTTCTTGATCTTAGTTTGATTGTTTCCACCTAAGTGAAATATTGGATGTCATATCATTTTGGACAGACATGCATACAATACATACAGTCTTAATCAGTGACAATGGTAATGATCTTTTTACAAATCCTGATGGTAGTGGATACGTTAGGTGTTATCACACATTTGGTCAAACTACACTTACCCCTCAAAGCCTGGTTCCTCTCTAGGTTTCTTCTTAGGTTCTGGCCATTCTAGGGAGTTTTTCCTAGCCACCATGCTTCTACACCTGCATTGCTTGCTGTTTGGGGTTTTAGGCTGGGTTTCTGTACAGCACTTTGTGACATTAGCTGATGTAAGAAGGGCTTTAAAAAGAAATGTTATTGAAATTTGACTTACAAATAGAAGCGTATCTGAGAAATATAGAAAACAAATGATAATATTGTCAAATGAAATAGGTCATTTTAAAAACCATTGTGTCTTTTAGTGAGTAAGATGTAATTTCCTAGTCTAAGCCTGTGATTCTGGCTCACAATGGGTTACATCCAAGGCAGACTGTTTGACGTCAATGTCAATGATCTCCCCTCAGCAATTCCCTCTGCCCCTTCGCTCTTCCCATCCCCCCCTCCTCTACTCCCCCCAGCCTCAACAAAACGACATGGCTCTTTATTAGCACAGTCTAGGCCCAAGCACGCTTTCTAATTACGTCACACAGGCACCATTCATTCCTATACTCCATTACATTTAATCACAGTCATTTGTATCACACGTGGTAGGGAAGAACTAGGGTGACATAGCAGGGTCAACGAGTCCATCTGCATTAACACTGAGGAGTAGTAGTAGCAGACAGCATAGAGAGAACACTCAGCCAGGGGCTTCCCTAACCGTGCTTTCCTCACATTAACGCCTCTGACTCTGCCATGCCTAATATAATCCACAGTTAAACATGCTACACTGAGAGGAAACACCAGAGAGCATTACAGGAAATATTTCATTATGGTTGTGCCCTGCACAAGTTTTCATTAGCAGTTTGCTCTAGCCTAATCCGTTATAATAATATTTACGTAAATGGCCCCTGCAGCAAGACAGGTAGATAAGATGTGTGTATATAAGGGGCGTTGTGTCTTTTCATCCTCTCTATATAATGTGGTGTGCAGGGAGGAGCACCAGTGAATCTATTACAGTCTGTATGACAGCAGATTTATGCTGCTCTCTGCTTATCTCTTTGTCATCATGACATACACTACATGGCCAAACGTGTGTGGATACCCCTTCAAATTAGTGGATTCCGCTATTTCAGCCACACCCATTGCTGGCAGGTGTATAAAATCGAGCACGCAGCCATGCAATCTCCATAGACAAACATTGGCAGTAGAATGGGCCGTACTGAAGAGCTCAGTGACTTTCAACATGGCACCATCATAGGATTCCATATTTCCAACAAATCAGTCAATCAAATTTCTGTCCTGCTAGACCTGCCCCGGTCAACTGTAAGTGCTGTTATTGTAACGTCTAGGAGCAGCAACGGCTCAAGCGTTGGCTGGAGTGGTGTAAAGCTCACTGCCATTGGACTCTGGAGCAGTGGAAGCTTGTTCTCTGGAGTGATGAATCACGCTTCACCATCTGGCAGGCCAATGGATGAATCTGGGTTTAGTGGATGCCAAGAGAATGCCTGAATGTATAGTGCCACTGTAAAGTTTGGTGGAGGAGGAATAATAGTCTGGGGCTGTTTTTCATGGTTTGGGCTAGGCCCCTTAGTTCCAGTGAAGGGAAATGTTAATGATACAGCATACAATGACATTTTAGATGATTCTGTGCCTCCAACTTTGTGGCAACAGTTTGGGGAAGGCCCTTTCCTGTTTCAGCATGACAATACCCCCGTGCACAAAGCGAGGTCAATACATAAATGGTTTGTCGAGATCAGTGTGGAAGAACATGACTGGCCTGCACAGAGCCCTTACTTCAACCCCATCGGACACCTTTTTTGATGAATTGCAACTCCGACTGCGAGCCAAGGGCCTAATCACCCAACATCAGTGCCCGACCTCACTAATGCTCTTGTGGCTGAATGGAAGCAAGTCCCCGCAGCACTGTTCCAACATATAATGGAAAGCCTCCCCAGAAGAGTGGAGGATGTTATAGCAGCAAAGGGGGCACCAACTCCATATTAATGCTCATGATTTTGGAATGAGATGTTCGACGAACAGGTGGCCATATACTTACCATGTAGTGTGTATCTTCTTTCCTGCATATTTCCACCCAGTCACTTCCTTCCACCGCGGCCAACCAATCAGCCGGGCAAGTTGAACCAGCATTTGTGGTGTGGCGGCCCTGCATCTGCCACTTCAAAAGCCAAGCCACTGCAATGCAGACTTCCTGGCCTGGCAAACCGCAACTTAAGAAATAAAAAATTAAATTGCAACTTGGTTCAACTGACAGGTAGCGACAATACAGTATACCTTTTCCACTGAGCAACATGAGCCCCTTGCCAGCCTCTCCCTGCTGACCCCTGCTTCTATCTGGAGAGCCGAGCAGCAGCAGCAGAGATATTAGATAATAAACTTTGGCTGGAGACTTGAACAGGATGTTCTCTGTTGCAGTGATAGTGGGGCCAGATTAGCCCCAGTAATATGATAGATATCCTTCGTTGATGTTCACTTCCTTGAAGGCAAGGCAGTGGCTAAGATGGCGTCTCTTTCAGAGAAGAAAGGCACATTTTCGCCATTTCTCTGGAATGTTTCCTGGAAACGCTGCATCACTGGTTCCAGGAAGGGAGTATTAGAGATTCTGCCGGGGGGCGGAAGGAAAGTTGAGAGCTCGATGGGACAGTGAATCGTGCGGAAGAGAGTGTGACAATGAAGGCATTGAGAGAGAGAGAAGGAGAGGGAAAGAGGGAGAAGAAGAAGACCGTCTGCCTGATGGAAGACTTCCCCAGTCTCCTAATCTGGTTAGGGTGCTCATTTAGCTCTCAGGCAGAGGAGTTAGCCTGCTTATTTATCTCCCTGTCTCTGGCAGCAGCCAGCCACAACAACAGATCCAGACAACAAACTAAGAAGACATTGATTGAGCTTGAGTCAAATGAGGATGCATGGACATGAATGATAGAGCGTCGAATAAGCTCTTACACCTTTGAAAGTAAAGGGGACTACCATACAGTATACATACCCTATCTCAGTGGATGCTGGTGGGAGGAGCTATATGAGGACTCCGTTGTGGCCTATTTTAACATCATCTAATTTGGCCTATGCCTATGATGTTTATATGACCTCGATACTGATATGGTTCAGTAACGTGGCACATTTAATGTCCAAGTATATTTATCATACGTATCTTGTATAATTTGTATTTTTGGTGTAGTAGGAGTTGATGGAGTCCCCTCTCCCAGAGCACTTTGCCTGGTCCCCAGTGAGAGAGAGAGACACGTGCGTGCGTGCGTGCGTGCGTGCGTGCGTGCGTGTCTCTCTCTCGTGCACGCACGCACGCACGCACGCACACACACACACACACACAAACACACACACACACACACACACACACACACACACACACACACACACACACACACACACACACACACACACACACACCCTGCTCCTCTGCAGCTACAGTTCCCTGAATACACTGTTCTCAGTGTTGCTAATCTAGTCATGGAGACATTATTACCACCTTAATGTGGCCATTACTCCGCCACTCACACTGCCTGCAAATAACTGGGCCTTTAGTACTATGGTATAAATGATTGTCATACATGCTATGTGTTAACCATTCTGGAAATACATGCTACTCTGTGTGTGATACATGCTATTGCCGTAGTACCATGTATCAGTGAAAAAGGCTGTCATGACAGTTCAAGTCTCATGACCTAAAGTGCTTTAATTGGATTGAGAAAAATGATCTATATAATAATACATCTGGTTGGAAATCTGTCATGTAATAAAGTATTTTTCTATCTTTGCAGTACATGGGCTGCATTGAGGTGTTAAAGTCGATGCGATCGCTGGACTTCAACACTCGAACCCAGGTGACGAGGTAAGGGAAGATTGATTCTGCCCTGCTAGTGATGAGTCAATAGAACCCGATCTGATTAGAAGGATAAGGTACACAGAAGAGTCACAGTGATACCAAATCAGGTAGAAATTCACAGGCACGCCAGTCCTGCTTTTCACTGTAATGATATTACTAGCAAGGCCCAGAATATTGTGTATCTGGTAAACATTATTTTGACTAAGCCATGGATGCATGTAAATGGCACATGTGAGCCTTTGCTGTGTGTTTGTGTGACTGTGTGCACTCACACGTTTACATGTGTGTTTATTTGTGTACGTGTACACATGTGATGCTGGTGGCACGAAGGTGGCCAGGCGGGGCTCCTTGTCTGAGTTGGAGCAGTGCAAGCTTTCTTTCTTGTCTTTTTTTTTCTTTTTCTTGTTTTATTACGTTTATTTGGACAGGGACAATGTACAACAAAAACATCTCAGAAGTGAGAAGTGAGAAGTGATGCGTTGCACCAGATTATATTTTACAGCTAATTTACATCTGCAGTCCCGGGCAGGTGAACATATAAACATGAAAATAGCTCCGTATGAGAAAGCAAATTGGGAAAAGGTGGTGGTTCGTTTGGGGACACTGCAGTCCCCCCTGGTGGAGGTTCTTGTGACCAAGGTTATTATAGTTTGTGTTTTTTATATTCGTTTTTATTTCTATACGTTTTAAGATTTGTATTTGAAATTCTATTTAGTTTCAATTATTTTTCAGATCTACTTTACTAGTTGTTTAAGTTGTATATATTACGTTTTTATATTATTTTGTTTCAGTTTTTGTTTTAGTGTTTGGGACAGAAAGTATCCTGTGTTGGAGGCTAGGAGCCATTTACGTGTTGTATATACAGTACCAGTCAAAAGTTTGGACACACCTACTCATTCAAGGGTTTTTCTTTATTTGTACTATTTTCTACATTGTAGAATAATAGGGAAGACATCAAAACTATGAAATAACACATATGGAATAATGTAGTAACCAAAAAAGTGTTAAACAAATAAAAATATATTTTATAATTTAGATTCTTCAAAGTAGCCACCCTTTGCCTTGATGACAGCTTTGTACACTCTTGATTATTATTTTTTTTTATAGGGGGAGAGATGTTACTTCTTGCCACTGTCGGGTAGAAATGCATAAGGTGAAGGGTCATAGGATAGGTTAGGTTTAAAGGTAGACTTACAGAAGCGAGATGACGTAGATGTGGGAAGTAAACAGTAGTAGTGATTCAATTTTCACAACAACCAGGAGCGTTGAAGCGCAAGACTAAACTTCTCAGCTGTTTTGGTCCCGTAGCTACCACGTTGTAGCAGGGTGAAGAATCCATGCACATGCGCAGATAGTCTGTTTGACTGTGTGAGAGCAAAGTTTTGCATGGCGCTCATCTCAATGGGCGTGTTTGACCAGATCACTTTTGTCAAGTCGCCTTTCATTCTGGAGATAAAAACTGTCCGACTGGCTCCTACTTGTAGACTGCATGAACTTTACAAAAATCATGTGATCAAAGGTCATTAAGTTTTGACTGCAGAAGACTGCAAGTTTTTGCAGTTGCTCTTTACCAACTTCATCCTGCAACCATCGCCTGCATTGTGGGTGGCTCATTGCCAACGAATCATTAGGGTGTTTCAGTTTAACCCACGTGAACAGGAACCAATTTGCCGTGATATATGTGTACAATGGATATACAAATAAATGTGATATTTGAGGCTTTGTCTCACTAATTGATTGTACAATGTGTACACACATCAAATTATATTATGATTTCAGTTTGTGAGTGTGTGATTTGAGGGTTAGAAACAACCTGTACGCTCTCGTTGGCTGGCCCTCGCTTCAAACTTGTTGCCAAACCCACTGGCTTGGTAAAGCCCCGCCTTATCTCAGCTCACTGGTCACCATAGCAGCACCCACCCGTAGCACGTGCTCCAGCAGGTATATCTCACTGGTCACCCCCAAAGCCAATTCTTCCTTTGGCCGCCTTTCCTTACAGTTCTCTGCTGCCAATGACTGGAACGAACTGCAAAAATCACTGAAGCTGGAGACTCATCTCTCCCTCATTAGCTTTAAGCACCAGCTGTCAGAGCAGCTCACAGACCATTGCACCTGTACATAGCCCATCTGTAAATAGCCCATCCAACTACCTCATCCCCAAACTGTATTTATTTATTTATCTTGCTCCTTTGCACCCCAGTATCTCTACTTGCACATTCATATATGCATATATATATATATATATATATATATATTCTGCACATCTACCATTCCAGTGTTTAATTGCTATATTGTAATTACATTGCCACTATGGCCTATTTATTGCCTTACCTCCCTTATCCTACCTCTTTTGCACATACTGTATATAGACTTTTTCTACTGTATTATTGACTGTATGTTTGTTTATTCCATGTGTAACTCTGTGTTGTTGTATGTGTCGAACTGCTTTGCTTTATCTTGGCCAGGTCACAGTTGCAAATGAGAACTTGTTCTCAACTAGCCTACCTGGTTAAATAAAATATATATAAATAAATAAAATGCATGTTTACTTAGCCAAAATAAAGAACACATGTTATTAACAATGGCAACACTGCCATGTTGATCTGAGCCTTGCTGTGTGCGCCATCGCACGCATTTTGACACAATCCGACGCGATCTCACGCACACCAGACGCAATCAGGACACGCAGGTTGAAATAACAAAACGAACTTTGAACCAACTATATTAATTTGGGGACAGGTCGAAAAGCATTAAATATTTATGGCAATTTAGCCAGCTAGCTTGCTGTTGCTAGCTAATTTGTATAAATTCGATTTTAGCACCTGGCTACGCAGACGCTCGTTGACGTACACCAGCAGTGTGGGTGCAATGATTGAATAACATGTATATGTATATATTTATTTTGCAACGATCGCGCACACGACACCAGACGTGTAGTCAGCATGTAGTGTCCGATTTTTATCTGTCGCAGATGAACCTCCCCTGACCTCCCCTCTCATTCCTCGACTGTCGTTTGCAGTTTGTTGCTTTCGCTTTACCATTCAAACATGCCCGATATCTGCGGTGCAGCTCGTGGCAACGTCATCTCGCTGTCTACCTTTAAATTAGTGTCTATGTCAATGTGATCCGCAAGATTCAGAAGTTTGAAAACTACATAAAAAAACTACTTAAAAAAACCCCATTATATTCCTGCCCCCCAAAAACCTACAACTGAACATAATTTATGATGGTTTTATTTTATTTTCATTTCAGTTTTTGTTTACTTGTGACCCTGCTATTTTGGTCTGAGCAGAGGTTAAAAAATACCCTCAGAGGTGGTGATAGTATATTGTGTGCAATCTTGAACACCAGACAGATCTTTCTATCCTCCATGATCGATTGCCAGTAATCTGAGGCCCCCAACACACACGGCTTAAGTGCAGGAGGAGAGGCAGAAATGGAGTGATGGAGAGATCTATTATTGATGATGTTCGCTAATGACTGTTGAGAGCTGAGCTGCAGGGGTCCACGCGGACACTCCCCTGCCTGCCTGCTGGAATATGCCTGTAGGAGACAACAAGGAAGAGGGAGAAGAGCAGAGATTGAACATTTATGTATTTATGACAGTGTTATGGCAAGATCTATGAAATAATGAATTTAACAATGCTCCATTTGAATTACTTAGTAGCATAATAAGAAGCTCAATATCATTGCTTTCAGAATGACATTTGTTTACATTATACTGTTATTGTTTAAGGATGTTGAAGAAGAGATTGGGGATGTCTCCATTTTACCGTGCATTCCGGATTAATTAATTAAATTTAATTACATTTAGTTGAGGTTTCCTGTTCCGCTTCTATTTGGTTTTTCCTGTTGTGTCTTTTCTGGAGTCACTTGTTATTGGCAGAGTAAGAAAGAGCCTGACATTCCCCATGACACATCTTCAAAGACTGACTGGAGAACACTGATTATCATTCGGTCCAGCATGAGTCTGGAGGTCCTCTTTGACAGGTGTCAAAGTGTGATGGTTTTGGGCCAATATGCTACAAACCCACATGAAAAAAGACTATATTATACTATGTATATGTAAATACTATAGTGTTCACTGTAGTGTTTTTTCCTGTTAAGTCCACAAAAACACTGTAGTATGCACAGTTAACTGTAGTATGCTGTAGTATGCACAGTTAACTATAGTATAAATAATGTAGTAAAATAAAACTGTAATATATACTAAAGTAATTAATGTAGTGTTTTTGCAGATTCTAGTACACTGTAGTATTTACTGTATTGTTTTTCAGAATGTACTATACTATTGTATTTACTGTAGTGGTTTTGCGGACTGTAGCATACTGTAGTTATTTTGAAGACATTACTGTAGTATTTACTATTGTGTTTTTGTTCAGTTATCTTTGATTATCATAGAAGTGGGGGATTTCTCCTTCAGGAAACTTATTGGAGAAATACTAAAGGAGCATATTTTCCATAACCTGTAGGACTGGGGTCTGAACAGATAGTTCAGAGCTTTTGTGCTTTTCCATAACCTGTAGGGAGCACAATATGGACTATACTTGGCATGTAGGTTTCTCACTTATGGGTGGCACAAATTGCAATATGGGTGAGGGGAATATGTCAATTAAATCCTATAATATTTACTATAGTTGCGGACTGTAATGTTTTTGCAGACATTACTGTAGTATTTACTACAGTGTTTTTTTTACTGATAATACTGTAGTGTTTACTATAGTATTCTACGACATTCTATAGTAAGTAAGTACTACAAATGATCGAGGGATACTACAATGTGTAGTATAGTATTCTACAGTATCACTACATCATGTAGTAAACTATAGTATTTTTTTCATGTGGGATGGGACTGTACATGGCCAGGAGAGATACTGCAAACAAACCAACACTCACGTTCATTATCCATGTGTAAAGGATGTCACGCTGCTTGTATAGCGAGTACCACTTCCTCCTGATTCGTCTCACACGAGGCACGAACCCAGGATCTCTGCTTTGCTAGCACACATGACAGCCCTCCTGAAGCATCTTACTAGTCGCACCACATGAAAAGCTAGATATTTGGTAGTGCAAGTGGGGACACTTCAGGCTGAAGAGTAAGTTTCACACATTGCATGCACTAATATTCTCCCAGGCGGCGAGTTGAGTCTCTTTGAGAAGTCCTTTACTGGAGACGGCCGCTCCTGCTTTTTAAATATTTACGAGTCAATTGATAGGGGCCGGGTCCTTGACTCTGGCAGCCAGCCGCACCTGTCCCCTCTGTCCCCTAACATACCCTGTGTTCCGGCTATTTCTGCCACCACACAAGGGGACATCATCAGACATCATCACTCATAAGTCCCCATGCTCACAGCCTAATGACATAGAATACACTGCAGTAGTACACCACACGCTTCTGATTGGAAACAAAATGGAGAGGAAAATGAATGCAAATCAAATAGAGCTTGATGAGCACATAAATCATCAGACCAAGACACTACGCTGTTACTTTCAATCATGCTGAGATACTTGTGTTTCTTAGCCTAATAGAATTTACTGGGGAGAATATGTTTATGTGAACACAGCTAAATGTGATTATGATATTACGTGTTCCTGTTAGCCGTGTATAAACTGAGATTAGACGTCTGCTGTCCTGCTTTATTCCGAGGGCCTCTGTGTCCTTTGAACTGAAATGGATTGGTGACTCTTGACCTCTGACCATGACCTGAGGCTGAGGGAAGGACGACTGACCTGTTCTTTTTATAGTTTATGCAACCACTTTACCCGCACGCTGTCTATAGGATGATGATGATGATGATGATGATGATGATGATGGAGTACAGTTAGACTTTTCAACCTTTTCCCATGTAGCTTCTTGAAGCTGAATTCCAAATTGACCCCTGGCCTCTATCCTCTAGGCACTTTAGTTGATCTGAAAGGATTGGCTAGATGCATCCAATATGGCAAGATGCCCTTCTAGCCTATCAAAGGGCAAGATGGAACTATTACCATGATCCTCTCAGATTTACTGTTTGTCAAGGGTATGGTTAGGGGAGATTTGGGATTCATTATGGGGGCAACTGTCTGTGTGTTGTCATTCTGACCCCTCCACCTCTCCTCTCCCCCTCTCCACCCACCCAGGGAGGCCATCAACAGACTGTGTGAAGCTGTGCCTGGGGGTAAAGGGGCCTGGAGGAGGAAGGTGAGCGAACGTATTTTGATGCAACACTAGTTCAATTGTGCATGTGCGTGTGTGTGTGTGATGCTAAGCCCAGGCTCTGTGCTCCTGTCCTATAGAACATTAACAAGGCCCTGCAGTCCGTCATGGGGAAGAGTAACCTGCGCTTCGCTGGTATGAGCATTGCTGTCAACATCTCTATAGAGGGTCTCAGCTTGCTCATCCCCACCACACGACAGGTTGGAGATCTCTTCAACTAATGCAACACAAACAATACATTTCAATCTTTAGAAACCTGTTTTCCTAACAGGATAGCTGATTTGTAGATTATTTGATGTGATGAAGGACTGATATAAAAGCTGCACCTCCCTCTCTTCCTCTTTCATAGGTGATAGCACACCATCCCATGCAGTCCATCTCCTTTGCCTCTGGGGGAGACATGGTGAGAGTTTGCAGCATAAGTGCACTTTGTGCTTTCCTTTCTCTGTCTGTTTGTTGACATGGGCCGCTTGGTAGACTGCATGTCTGACTTGGTTGCTTTTGACCGCTTTCCAATCCCATGACTTCATGATCAATAAGGCCTCTAATGCAATTATATCCTAATTCATCAGAGTTTATTGAGGTTTTTCCCTCTGTTGCAGGACACGCCCGATTATGTTGCTTATGTGGCCAAAGATCCAGTCAATCAGAGAGGTATCTCCTTACACACTATTCAGTTTACTATTGTATTTAATAAACAGAAACAAAGCTATGCAGTTTCTTCCTGGCGTTAAACGCATTAGGATTTGCTGGCATTATGGTTTACTAATGCTTGTTTAACTTAAAGATATAGGTTTTTCTATTTTTTCTTGAAAATATAAGTTGTTATCCTCACAGTGGGGTTGCGGCACTCATATCCTCTATGTTCTCTTCAGCATGCCATATCCTGGAGTGTTGTGATGGTTTAGCTCAGAATGTCATCAGCACCATCGGGCAGGCCTTCGAACTGCAGTTTAAACAGTACCTCCACAGCCCTCCCAAAGCCATCCCCACCATGGAAAGGTGAGACAGGGCCACTGCAGTGAATATGGGATGATAGAGGGAAGTGAACCAGCAACCATCAGGTTTCCAGACTAACACACTACAAACTGCTCCAAAAGCCCAGACCATTGGCTGTTGTTGTAATGTGCTAACTTAGCTGTAGTCAATAAACCAACACTCATTCATCACACACCACTGGATGGACTGTTTGACAGTGTGTACAATGACACACAGGCTTGAAATGAGCACCACAATCGACATGTAACCACATGCACCATGGTCTGTGTGCACAAGCACTGCACTCAATATAGGGTTGTGTCTGGAAAGACAAAGACTCTACACACACATGCACTCAGTGTGTTCAGTGTGAATTGGTACAGTGCAAGCATGGTGTGCTACTTAAAGCGTTGACTTGCATTTTCCACAGACACACGCTCAACTCAATATGAAACTCAAAAATGTTTAGCTCAGTCACTTGCTAGAAATGTGATATGCTGTGCTCAGATTTCAGTCCATCGAAATCAAAACTGTTATTTAAAGCAGAGTGTGTATCTCCTGCTACCAACAATAGAACCATTCAACTCTAGTGTTTAACGTTATCGAATGTGGAGGAGGTATCTGATCCCTTGCCTTGTCATATTTGGGAATTAAATTACCTCTATTCTAACCGTGTCACCTCAGGAACATCAGGACAGAAGACTCAGCATGGGGAGATGACGAGGACTCGTTGGAGCACGACTACTACAACAGCATCCCTGGGAAGGTGCCTCCTTTTGGGGGAGTGGTGGACTCAAGGCTGAAGCCTTGTACGGCCTTGCTGGGCCACATCCACAGCCAACCAGAGAGCAAGGCAGTGCAGGTGATTCCCCAGCCTCCAGCCTCACCACCAAACCCTTTGATATAGTATTTCTGGACACATGACTAACGACCTTGCCTGGCTTTTCAACATAAAGTCTCAGAGAAGAGAGAGAACTGTGAGCATACAGTAGCAGGGAACCCAATAACTGTCTTGTAGATGTGCAAGGTACATAATTACAAGAGATTGATATCACTCGAGATAGAAACCAGGCCTCTGGGTTAGCTAATTGGTGAGAGGAAAGTATTGCTCATACCCTGCAGCCTATACAGAGGATTCAAACATATGGTGTCTGTAGAAGTGGAACTATTTATTACCAGGTGGTCTGAAGAGTCATAAAGGAGTACATGTCTACTATTAGTAATGCTAATGTGAGTTTTGGGCATCTGTTTTTAGATGGGTTCTCCGTCCAGGAGAGACACAGCTTCCTGCCCTTCAGGTCAGCTGTGCTATGAGCTTCACTGGGATACTGAAAACAACGGCAGCTCAGGTGAGACACCATGTGGTATGATATGGTACTGCATGTCACAATACTGCAAGTCACAGATATTACAATGTCTGTGGATAGTTTATTTTTTAAGTAAGAATATTGCAGAGAGTATGTAAGTAGCTATGTATTAGTAAACTGAGTTGTGATTGACAGGTCTGACATCAGATGGTTACCAGCGGGCAGACGGCCAGCCTCCGGGGAGCAGGGACTATGAGGAGCACCTATATGTGAACACCCAGAGTCTGGAGGGATTGGAGCAGGGAGCAGAGGACCACAGGGGGGCCAGGGGGCCAGACAGCCCCATGAAAGACATCTTTGACATGAGTGAGTCTCATCAACAGCTATCCATCCACTGAACACAGCCACTGACACAATAGAGATATTATTATTCAAGATGAAGGGAGTATCTGGGAAATAGGGTTGGCATGTATGGAGGATGTCATTCATGTTACAGGTTCCATGTGTGTGCCATGCATGTGTTCTCACTTTTCCTGGTTCTCTGCAGGACCCTTTGAGGATGCTCTAAAGATGCACGAGGCTGGTGGTGTCGGTGGTAACGGTGGGGTGTGTGTTTTGAAGGACCAGTGGCCCAGCCCGCCACGACGTCGTGCCCCTGTCGCCCCTACAGAGGAGCAGCTCCGGCGGGAGGCCTGGTACCACGGTCGTATGAGCCGCCGTGATGCTGAGAAAATGCTTGTCCGAGACGGGGACTTCCTGGTACGAGACAGTGCCACCAACCCAGGCCAGTATGTCCTGACGGGCATGCACTGTGGTCTGCCCAAACACCTGCTACTGGTGGACCCAGAGGGAGTGGTGAGTGATAATCACCTTCTGGCATTTAACAACAGTCACCTATTGACATCAATGCATGACTAAGTGAAAATTATACTTAAGTGGAAATTAGGATTTGCTCCATAGAGTATATATTTTTATATGGAAATGGTGTCAGCCACTTAGCTATAGCCTAGCATTAGCATTGTTGAGTGCAAAACAATGTATCAAAAGCATTCTTGTTAGCATCCTTACATATACGGTGACCTGCTAACATCTGTTAGCCCACTCCTCCTCGTCACTGTCAGGTACGCACCAAAGACATGCTGTTTGAGAGCATTAGTCACCTTATCAGCTACCACCTGAAGAACGAGCTGCCCATCGTTGCGGCCGAGAGCGAGCTGCACCTCAAACAGGTGGTCCGGAGGAAACAGTGACCCAGCCAGCCACGGAGGGGATGACTTTCTGTAATGGTAAGAGACAGCAATGACAGCCCAAAGTGATTGTGCTCAGCACTGCCTAGTTCTAGATTAGAATGACTGCCTTGTGATAACCATTGTTTCAGTGTGGGCAGATTATTGATACATGATACTGCATTAATAAAGTTTATGTTCTAGATTTTAGTCTTCTACTGGTCTAGTTCTCGAATATGTGTTTGAGTGATATCCTTTGAAAGTTTTCCAATTTTGCCTGTTTCACCAGGAGTCAGAGGTGTGTCCATGTAAGCCCAAGGGAGGAAGATCTTCACTGCCATATCCATATCCCCAGAATCAGAGCTTTCACTGGGGTAGGAGGACACAGGCGACTCCCTCTGCCCAGGACACAGGGGCATCGCTACAGTACTCGGCTTCCTCCCGCAGTGCCCACAACTGTCCACCATTTCCGCCTGAACTCTCAGCATGCAGTCATTAAGCTAACAAACACCTGGATGCCTCAGAACGGGAGGTAACAGACCAGACAATCACAAGGATGGAATTCTAGGTCAGAGGTCACAGATGGTCCGAGGTCAGATGACATCATCACAGTGACAAACAGTAGTTGTTCCATAGGAAATCATTATTTTCGAGTGCATGATGATGTTGCACCTCATACTGAATCTCAAACTGCTGTAGTCATGCACAGTCCCAGAATGATTTGGGTTCCCTGTGTCTTTCACTGAACAAATGTGAACATTCATAGACAAAAACATTGTAAATGATATGTAAGAAACTCCTGGCAGAAAAATATCACTCAATTGTTTCATCAGAAAGCAGTTCTTTGCTCCTCAGACTTTGGAATGCTTTAATGGACTTTTATATACTGTTCATCTGCAGCAGTAGCAACTGCACCTTCATGAGATTTATTCATATGTAATCTCAGGACCAAATTCTGCAGGCTTTAAATATCTGATAGCATATGCTTTAGAGATACAGTACTAACCAGACACAAACCTAAAAAATGTGTCTGTCACCTCAATATCCACAAGACTACATAACACAAAATACATGGGCAGAATTCTGAATATGAATGTGATTGTTCAATTATAACCACATACTTGTCAAAGTGTTTGTATCGGACAGTCATAGCTCGTCATTGAATACCTACCCGAGTTGTGTATTATCAAGCCTACTGTATGAAGAGAGCACTGGTCAGAGCCTGTACTCTCAGAAGGCAGACTACATTACTACAAATGACTCAGTGTATATATAATGAACATCTCCTCAGTTCAGTTCAGTGCCTTAATTGTCCATGTGTTTCATATCTTTCCTCTCAAATCGCTTGTACAGTGTCATATATTCTACATCTACCACGAAGAAATACAGTAGTGTGGAATGTATGTATGCCCTGAGAGCAAATTACACATTTTCTTGCCATGACAAACCATACTTTAATCAATTGATAGAGTGGACTGAAAGAAATCATCCATTTTTATTGTGAAACTTTCTATAAGCTGCTGATTAATGGGGGGATACTGTATACTGTAGCACCTCCCACAGTGTGTTCTGATTGGTTGTCCTATTATGTGCTTCCTGTTCTATTGTACGAGTCCTCCAATCAATAATATTTGCAGGCATGGGCCCTAACTGATTTGATCAGGATTCTGTGTTGTTAATGGAAACATGGTTGATCAATAGATGGGGGATCCTTTGGTCTCTGCTGTATCTTTGTCTCAAAGGGGAAAGAGAGAGGACATGGCTTTCTGCGATGTTAGTATACTTTATGCAACTTTTCTAAAATGACCCCTTTGCTTTCTCAGGGCTTTCTTGTATCTACTCTTCTTTGAACTAAATGCATTTTTTGCAATAAAATATGTCAAATTAAGGTTATTCAAATGTGCCTGATTTAGGGCTGACCTCAATTAGTCAACTGGTCGATGTTTGGTTGTTAGGCTGTTGGTCGACCAAGAATGTTTTTGTCGAGCAGTAACAGATATATACAGTCCATTCATAAAGTATTCAAACCCCTTTACTTTTCCACATTTTGTTACATTACAGCCTTATTCAAAAATGCATGAAATTGTCACCCCCCCCCCCCCCTCATCAATCTAAACACAATACCCCATAATTACAAAGCAAAACAGTGTTTTAGAAATTTTGCAAATGTATAAAAAATACAAAACTGAAAAATCAGATTTACATAAGTATTCAGACCCTTTACTCAGTACTTTGTTAAAGCACCTTTGGCAACGATTAAAGCCTAGAGTATTCTTGGGTATGACGCTACAAGCTTGGCACACCTAAATTTGGGGAGTTTCTCCCGTTCTTCTTTGCAGATCCTCTCAAGCGCTGTCAGGTTGAATGGGGAGCATTGCAGTGCAGGTATTTTCAGGTCTCTCCAGAGATGTCAAATCAAAATCAAATCAAATTTTATTTGTCACTTACACATGGTTAGCAGATGTTAATGCGAGTGTAGCGAAATGCTTGTGCTTCTAGTTCCGACAATGCAGTAATAACCAATAAGTAATCTAACCTAACAATTCCACAACTACTACCTTATACACACAAGTGTAAAGGGATAAAGAATATGTACATAAAGATATATGAATGAGTGATGGTACAGAACGACATAGGCAAGATGCAGTAGATGGTATAGAGTACAGTATATACATATGAGATGAGTAATGTAGGGTATGTAAACATAAAGTGGCATAGTTTAAAGTGGCTAGTGATACATGTATTACATAAAGATGGCAAGATGCAGTAGATGATATAGAGTACAGTATATACATATACATATGAGATGAGTAATGTAGGGTATGTAAACATTATATTAAGTGGCATTGATTAAAGTGGCTAGTGGTACATTTTTACATAATTTCCATCAATTCCCATTATTAAAGTGGCTGGAGTTGAGTCAGTATGTTGGCAGCGGCCACTAAATGTTAGTGGTGTCTGTTTAACAGTCTGATGGCCTTGAGATAGAAGCTGTTTTTCAGTCTCTCGGTCCCTGCTTTGATGCACCTGTACTGACCTTGCCTTCTGGATGATAGCGGGGTGAACAGGCAGTGGCTTGGGTGGTTGTTGTCCTTGATGATCTTTATGGCCTTCCTCTGACATCGGGTGGTGTAGGTGTCCTGGAGGGCGGGTAGTTTTCCCCCGGTGATGCGTTGTGCAGACCTCACTACCCTCTGGAGAGCCTAACGGTTGTGGGCGGAGCAGTTGCCGTACCAGGCGGTGATACAGCCAGACAGGATGCTCTCGATTGTGCATCTGTAGAAGTTTGTGAGTGCTTTTGGTGACAAGCCGAATTTCTTCAGCCTCCTGAGGTTGAAGAGGCGCTGCTGCGCCTTCTTCACAACGCTGTCTGTGTGGGTGGACCAATTCAGTTTGTTCGTGATGTGTACACCGAGGAACTTAAAACTTTCCACCTTCTCCACTACTGTCCCGTCGATGTGGATAGGGGGGTGCTCCCTCTGCTGTTTCCTGAAGTCCACAATCATCTCCTTTGTTTTGTTGATGTTGATGTTGAGTGTGAGGTTATTTTCCTGACACCACACTCCGAGGGCCCTCACCTCCTCCCTGTAGGCCGTCTCGTCGTTGTTGGTAATCAAGCCTACCACTGTAGTGTCGTCCGCAAATTTGATGATTGAGTTGGATGGCCACGCAGTCGTGGGTGAACAGGGAGTACAGGAGAGGGCTCAGACCGCACCCTTGTGGGGCCCCGGTGTTGAGGATCAGCGGGGTGGAGATGTTGTTACCTCCCCTCACCACCTGGGGGCGGCCCGTCAGGAAGTCCAGGACCCAGTTGCACAGGGCGGGGTCGAGACCCAGGGTCTCGAGCTTGATGACGAGTTTGGAGGGTACTATGGTGTTCGAACGGGTTCAAGTTCGTGCTCTGGCTGGGCCATTTAAAGACATTCAGAGACTTGTCCCGAAGCCACTCCTGCGTTGTCTTGGCTGTGTGCTTAGGGTCGTTATCCTTCTGGAAGGTGAACCTTCGCCCCAGTCTGAGGGCCTGAGCGCTCTGAAGCAGGTTTTTATCAAGGATCTCTGTAATTTGCTCCGTTCATCTTTCCCTCGATCCTGACTAGTCTCCCAGTTCCTGTCGCTGAAAAACATCCCCACAGCATGATGCTGCCACCACCATGCTTCACTGTAGGGATGGCCTTTCTCATGGTCTGAGTGTCTTTAGGTGCCTTTTGGCAAACTCCAAGCGGGCTGTCATGTGCCTTTCACTGAGGAATGGCTTCCGTCTGGCCACTTCACCATTAAGGCCTGATTGGTAGAGTGCTGCAGAGATGGTTGTCCTTCTAGTAGGTTCTCCCATCTCCCCAGAGGAACTCTGGAGCTCTGTTAGAGTGACCATCGGGTTCTTGGTCACCTCCCTGACCAAGGCCCTTCTTGCCCTGACTTCTGCTGAGGCTATATCCGTAAATGCCATAAATGCTGCATGGCAAATGCGCCCAGATTCACAATGCACTTCTCAGTCCAGAATGCACGCTCTCCTGCCAATTTGTGCACATTCATTGTTTCATAACTTAATTGTGTGAATTGTTTGCATTTCATTGTTATTGTATATCAATATGTCACCATTAGTACATTTACCATTAATTCCGATAATGTCTAATCTACATGTTTTACTTTGGTTACGGTCATTTTCTTTATGCATTCAATATTATTATTCCAATCCTCCTGTTCTCATTCTCGGAGTGGACACATTGTTTGCAGAGTGCACAACCTATGCTACACTTGTGAGAAACAAGTAGGCGTTCATTTAGCCGTTCTGTCAATTTAGTCGTTGTCTTTTGTTTAGAGCGCCCGTGTCAATGTTGAGTAAGTAGGCCTATAGGCTATCTGGCCTGTGTGCAAACCTAGTCATATTATTGTGCCCATTGGGGATCTGATAGTATTTCTGATTGGTTTAACGCACCACCACTAATGACCTGTGGAGTTTCTCAAAGTAATGTTTTCTTCACCTCAAACAGCAAGAAAACGAAGCCTGTTTTTACATCCATTGAGAATTACAATAGTTCCTCAATGTATCTGAATTTTTTTCCCAGCTCTCTCCCTTTCGATAACCACTCAGCATGAAAGGGAAAAATGTCATACTCTGATCCGGTGGAAACATAATACAATAGGCTTCTTATCAGTGCTTGGCTTGACTTGGACTGAAATAGGTTCCGGTACTCATTTTGGGTGCTGGTACTGTTTATAATTAGGTGCAGGAGCTACACAATACCTTTGAGTTGCTAATATTCTTTAAGGGGAACAGGAGCTTAATAAACAGTAGAACATTTGAGGTGCTGGTATTCAGCTCCGTTGAGGTCCTGTCACGAACCGGCTCATTTCCCGTAACAAAGAGGCAACAACAAAAATATATTTACTAACTGAAGTAAAAAATAAACAAGTAACAATGGTGTGTGTAGTCAGTAATCAGTAGTGTAAGTGAGTGGTTGCAAAATAAAATACATTAATTAAACATTTAAAAAGTGAGTGGTTGCGTGCATAGATGGTGATAATGACGGATCTTGAGAGGTGCCAAAACAAACAAACCAAAAATTGACCGAGGTAAAAACAGTTTCAGGTTCGATATTCGATGGTTATTCGCGCTTTCAAACCACTTGAGCAGTGGCATGCCGTGGGCCTGGGGCATGGTCCTTCAGTGAGGTCCTACACAGTCCCACCCGAATTAATCCACCTCTTATTACCATCATTATGATGCCATGGCTCTAGACACTATACATTTAGACAGAAACGCAGTATAACCAGGCGTTGCGTCACCTTGAAATTGACAAAAATTGACATTTTGGGGTAAAAGTGTTTACCCAAAAACATGACACAATCAATGAATCTTTTCAATATTTCCCTATTTTTCTTCACCTTTTCATTGTGCAGCTCCGTTGCTCTGCGCGCTTGTTCGTTGAGCTGTAGATCCACTCAGGTGTGCCCAAAGGTTTTCAAAAGCACCATTGCTTGTAAGTGCCCAGCCGTACTTTGGTGTCTTGTTGCTGCCTTGGTTAGACAACTCAAGTTTGCAAAACCAAATCGATCACTTGCAAATAATAGGCATTCCCAGCAGCACTGTTTGCAGTGCTTCTCGGAGCCTGTGAGCCATTGATAGCGCTCGTAGTTGGAACTTTGAAAGTGGCGAACGAACCCCTTTCCCGCCTGTGACAGGCTTTGTAGCATCGGCGTCGAGCGACCTCTCCTTACAATGTCTAACCTTTCTTGAAAAGTTCGTCTTGGGAATGGCGTTATAATTATATCCTCGACCAAATCGATATCTTCTCCTCCTTCCGCCATTGTGGGTTGAAAAAGCAGCTTAATAGTACGCAAATTAATTTGTTTATCAAATTCAGTTACCTAGTTCTGAGGTTCTGCATAGACCTGCTCATAGGACCTGCCTCTCAATATTGGTAATCCAATCAAAAGACGTGCACGCACTACACCTGCTAGCTGGCTCCTGTGTAACACTGGAGCCAGCCAGCAAGCGTACAATAGCCAACTCTAAAGCTGATTGGTTGACACTAAATTTTAATTTCCATTCACTTTAAGCTACAAGTGCCCGCACTGTTGATTCTGAAGGCCTGAGGGCAGATTTTAGACCCCTGGCAACACATGATGGCTGAATATGATTGGATAAAAGATCTAACATAAAGACCAGCCCTCCAAATCTCAACCTGGGGCTGGAAGCAGTGCAACCAAGAGGAAAGCTATGAAATGAAGAGTATAACTCTTACTCTGGGGAATAATTTAATACATATTTGTGGGAAAATATATTTAAAAAAAATTATATTCTGATGATGTTTAGGCCAGCAGAAAAGGCCTTGCTGGCCCTGACGGCCCACCACTGCACTTGAGCCACAGACTCCAAATAAGTGTCATGATGTTGCGCACAACATTGTACAGGTCTTATTTTCACGATTTGGACCTTAATTCGCTTTGCAAAACTAATAAACATGTGGAAATGTAAGCAGTATTTTGTATTCCAGTTGAATTAGTTAGGGAGCGTAAACAAAGTACAAACAATAGCTCCTTGGTCTGGTGACCAACTGACCTCATAGAAAGTTCAGAATGTTCACTCAGCGGGCCTACACATTGCACACCCTTTATTTTTTCCATTTTAATTTCACACGTTTTTACATAAAAATTTTAAACTTTCTAATTTCACTAGCTCCTTGGTCATGTGACCTACTGACTTCAAACAAGGTTCCGAATGTACCTTCACATTGCACACTACTGACCTCAAAGAAGGTTCCGAATGTACACTCAGTGGGCCTTCACATTGCACACCCTTTAGTGTGTCCATTTTCATCTCACACAATTGTACATTAATTTTCTATGTTTTTCACTGATTCTAATTTCAATAGCTCCTTGGTCATGTGACCTACTGACCTCAAAGAAGGTTCATAATGTCCACTGACTACCCTTCTATATTGCACACCCTTTAGTTTGTCCATTGACTGTACATTCTGAACCTTGTTTGAAGTCAGTAGGTCACATGACCAAGGAGCTATTGAAATGTTACATTTGGAAAAATTCATGTAAAATCGTGTGAGATGAAAATAGACAAACTAAAAGGTGTGCAATATAGAAGGATAGTCCGTGGACATTCGGAACTTTGTTGGGAGTCAGTAGGTCACATGACCAAATAGCTATTGAAATTAGAATGTTTACAAAATCATGTGGGATGAAAATGGACAAACCAAAGGGTGTGTAATATAGAGGGGTAGTTAGTGGACATTCTGCACCTTGCTTGAGGTCAACATGACCAAGGAGCTATTGAAATTAGAAACATTGAAAAATCATGTAAAATTGTGTGAGATGACAATGGACAAACTAAAGGGTGTGTAATGTGTGTTGGACCTAATCCACAGCACTCTCCCTTCATCTGGATTTATTAGGAATGTAGGCTAATGTTGGATGTCAGGCTTTATTGCAGCACATGTCAGCCCCCACTGATATCCCTGGCCTAGCCTAAAACAGCTAGAGGAAATCGATGAAAAGCTTCTGCATGTTAGTCCTATCACTTTTGAGCTTTTAGTATTTATTTATCTAATAAATAAACATCTAAACAAGGAGGTAGAGGCAGGATTTTGGTTTCTTTCTACGTCTTTATTGTAAGAATATCATACAAAATATATTCAATCAGTAGGCTCATCACACGATTGAGACGAGATACATTTTTGTTACTCAATACAAGTAATTATCTATACAGACATTTCTCTTTCTGATACCAGAAAACCATACCTGTCCATGTCTATCCAGTTCCACGCTAGTCATGAAGGGGCTAGCCTCTATGTCTTTCCAAAGCTACACGTACTGTATGCAGAACAGACCAGTTGCTTTCAGTAAGTGTGTACACATACTGTAGTTAGTTGATGGTGTAGTACAGTGATGGGTCCCATAGCCCGTTGTGTCTTCCATTGCACAGGGAGTACACTGCCTATGGGGGTCAGTAACCCTGGTCCTTGTGTGACATCCTCAGGATCTGCAGTAAGAGATCTTGGACCTCCTCATCCATCCGGCCCTGAGGAAGATACAACAAGTCTCATTCACATCCCCTCAACGACACAACAACACTTCATATTGCACTGACCCGATAAGGACGTCTTCTACAAAGGTGCATAGAGTTGGACTTACCTGTACAGCAGCCAGTAGATGGGATCGGTATACAGCTACAACTTGTCTGTGCTTTCGTTCCCAATCCTGTAATAAGATATACAATACAGACAGTGTGCTCCAGTGCTCTTTAAACCATGAACCTAGGTATTTGGTATTTGTTTTAGCTCAGTGATGCCCTCACCTGGAGCTCCTTGGAGAGTACAGCCACTCTGTTCTGCAGCGCCACCTGCTGGCCAGGGTTCACAGGGGGGACTCTCTCAGAGTGGGAATGAAAGGAGGAATGGGAGGAGGAGAGTCCCAGAGGAGGACTCAGGGCCCCCAGAGCTTCCTTCAGACAG
This sequence comes from Salvelinus fontinalis, assembly GCF_029448725.1. Taxonomy (NCBI): domain Eukaryota; kingdom Metazoa; phylum Chordata; class Actinopteri; order Salmoniformes; family Salmonidae; genus Salvelinus; species Salvelinus fontinalis. Next base: position 32,861,431 of record NC_074678.1, read on the forward strand.
AAAACCTCCTTAGACAGCTCCATTATCTACACACAACAAGAGAGCGAGGGAGGGAGATCACAGATCCCTTCATTTCCCATGGTCTTTTTCTCAGTTCCAAATCCCACTCATGCCCTCACCCTTTAGCACTATGTGTTGATCTAAAAGGAATGGACAGCAACATGGCCAAATTCCACCCAGCTTACCAGAGGGCAAGGGGTAGGTTGCCTGATGACTTATACTGAATTTAATTCCACTGCTCTATTTATTTATCGCTACGTACTTTCAGTCTGAGACCACCATCGTAAAAGTTGTTTCTGCTGATGTAAAAGAGTGGGGCATTGTACAAAACAAGTCATCAGCGATTGGATCGTCTCTAACCAATCAGAGTATCAAAGCCAATGATTTTACCCACATGTGTTCAGGCTCTAGCCCAACCCATCGGTTTCTTTGACCAATCAAAATGGTTTGAATGTGTTCGCATTCGAGAAGTCATGAGGGAGGAGATCAAATCCAGACTCATCATGGAGAAGAAACATTAGCTGGTGTGGCGTTTGGCCTAAGCGATGTGGATGGGTAGCCAGGCAAAGAGGTAAGGGCTAGGGGTCGATTTCCAAATAAAGTACAGTGTCGCTCAATTTAACTTCTACCATCTGTGTCTCTGTCTCACCTTGCGGTCCTTCTCCTTGACCAGGCCCTGGGAGTCCTGGATGTCTTTGTGGAGCTCCTGGACGTGGCTGGACTGGGCCTGCAGGTCAGCCAGCTGCTGCTGCGCCGTGGCCAGCTGAGCCTCGGCCACCTGACGTTCACTCTTATTAAACAGAGCCTCCCGCTGCACCTGGAACACCTGTTGGGAGGGAGACAGGGAGAAAGAAAGATGTTTTATTGTCACACACCGGATAGATGCAGTGAAATGTGTTGTTTTACAGGGTCAGCCATAGTAGTACAGCGCCCCTAGAAAGGGGGGAGATAGATGACGTAAGGGATGAGGCTGTAGAACACAGGAGATATAGAAGGAGATATAGAACACACACATAAATAACGCAAAAGAAGAAAGGAAACCCTGGTGCACATCAGTTTGTCCGCTATTGTGGCAACAGTCCAACCTGTAGTCTGTAGCATGTGACTTTTAGTCAACTCTTGAGTTAACGTTTCAGTCTCTAACTTTCTTCAAATTCTCAGTATTTTGGTAAACAAGAAAAACAACACATACACACACACACACCTCGGTGCAGGTCTTCTCATGTTTGCGTGTGAGGTCGTTGAATCGGGCGGTGAGTGTGTTGATATCGGCCTGCAGTGAGAGGCGCTGGGACTCATGGTCCTCCTTGGACACCAGGCCCTGTTCCACAGCCTTCTGTGACCTCATGTCTCTCAGCTCTGTCTCCTTCACACTCAGAGCATCCTTGGCCTCTGCCGCACTGCTCTCACTGGCCTGCAGAGCGCGCTGCAGCTCCAACTGATACATCAGGAACAGTAAACAGCAAGAAGTCAGGAAGTACTACTTTCATAGTACTGTCAAAGATTTTTACAACTAACCCAGGATAGACCAGAGCATGTCGTTTTCAATAGGAGAAAATTAATCACAGTGGGCAAACCAAGCAAGGAGTTGGGCCGAGCAAAGCACCGGCTAGTGAGATCCTATTGGTGCGTTTTAGAATTTATTGGAAAATTTCCATTTGGCGAATGCCCACACTGTGACGTGCGTGTGTGCAATAACTCAATCTGCCCTTTGCACTCTTAAACAGCGCAATTTTTTGAAACTTTGGCAAATGGTAAAGTCCACAAAACGCAGTCCACTCAGTTGTTTTCAGATTTTAGTTTTGGAAACAGAAAACTGTATGGAGATCAAATGTTTCATCGATGAGAAAATTAGCAGAATGTTGGCCAAAATCCAGCTTCTCCCACTGCCGGCCACTGGGCTTCCTCTCATCACTGGATGCTTCACATTTATACATCCGGTGAAATATCGGTATCATTGATCTGTCTGTGGTACTGTAGTGTAGGCTACCCAGTCCCTCCAGGATTTCACTGGGATTTTTAGTGATATTTGTGGGGGAAAATGCTTGATTTTGCTGGGGTAATTCTGACATTTTGCATGGCAATATGCAATGATTTTGTCCAATTTGTCACGAATATGTGTGGACGAGGGAAAGAGTTTGTTGACATGTGGCTTGATTGAACTATATTATGCAGTAAATGTGCAGTGATCGATTGAAATTGCGTGCCCTTTTTTGTACTGCGGTGATAGGTTCGCTCTTTTGCGATAAAATTGCAATGATTTACTGTTTTATGCGGAAATAGTACAGTGATTAGTCTAATTTTCAAGCCCTCGGATAATATGCAGGGAATTGTTGATTTTGCAAAAGAAATTGTGATTGCAGAATCGCGGAATCCTGGAGGGACTGGCTGTATATGATTGACAGAAGTGGTGCCATACGTGGCCAAATGTGGGTCATACACAATTCTGGCGGTTAGTCATTTGTGCTAAAACACATGTTGTATTTATGATAGCCTAATATCCATTTACTTAAAACCTCAATATATACTGTATATATATGATCTGAGGCTAACTCCCTCATCGCTTGCATGCATTTCTCTTCAAGCTAACCTTAACTTTGTTGTGCTCTTCCCTGGGTATACGGCTCTGTTGTGTGTCCTGTAGCTGGGCCTCTAGCATAGCCGTCTCAGTCTGGGCATGGCATCGCAGGGCCCTTTCTGCCTGCAGCTCCTGGGCTGTTTGTGCCAGCTGCTCCGACAGGGCCGACAGCGCCTCTGTGTGTTGGGACAGGGATACTGCGTCTCTCATGTGGAGGGTGTCCTGAGCCCGGCCCTCGCGTTCCGCACACAAACAGTCCAGTGCCTGAGCTGCTTCCTGCCTAGCTACCTCCAGTTCCTCTCTCACCCGTCTCAGGGAGGGCTCTAATTAGAGAAAAGAAATATCACAGACTTAGAGAGTGTTCTGATTGGTTAGAAGTGTCATCACGCAAAGCCTCAGAAAGTGTTCTGATTGGACAGAACTGCCGTCAAACTCAGAGAGACATGAGTCATTACATGACAGCAAATGAATGGTTATAAACAAGTTATTTAAAGCTTACCACTGTGATTGACTACAGTGAAATAATTTGTCCTTGTGCCACAAAGAGAGCAAATATGATAGATAAGGTAGAGAACACTATACTAACAGTATAACAGTAACAGGACACCAGTTAGACACCAGGGAATCACACCTGATGTGATGGAGGGCTCTGACCCTTCAGACCTATCTTCCTCCTCTTCCTCCTCCTCGTCTCCTTGGTGGTGTGTGGGGCTGGGGGGCCGTAGTCTCTCCAGCTCCAGTAAGGCCTCGTTCAGTCTCAGGCTGGCCTCAGCCCTCTCCCTGGCCAGCTGCTCACACTGCAGACCCAGGGTCACCTGCACCTCGTCCAGCTCCGAACGGGGAACACACTGCCTCAGCTCCTCCTCCAGCTCCCCCACACGCCCCTGCAGCCTCCGCACCACCTCCCCTTCTTGCTTTACCACACCCTCGCTCCTTTCCCCCGCTCTCCCTGACTCCTTGCTCTCTGCCAGGTCGGCTTCAAGCTCACTCACCCTCTCCCTGAGGCTCCTCACTGTCTCACTCTCCCCTCCTCTGTCCTCATTTTCGCCCTCTTTTTCTGTTCCTTTATCTTCCAGGGCTGCCTGTAGTTCCTTAACTTTCTTCCTCAGTTGTTTGACTGTGTCATTGTCCCCTGCGCTCTCGCCCTCACCCTCACTCTGTCCCTCCCCCTGTCTCTCTCGCTCGTTCAGCGCCGCCTCCAGGTCCCTCACCGTCTCTCTCAGCTGCTGCGTCTCCTGGCTCGCCCCCTCCGTCTCACCCACCGTGCCCCCCGCCTGTTCCACGGAGTAGATCCCAAGGTGCACCTGTTCTCTCAGCTCCTCCAGTTCAGACTGGGAGTTTGCCAGCTGCTCCTCCAGCCCACACAGCCTCTCCTTCAGCTCCTTACTGCTCTCCCCCTCCATCTCCTCTGTCCGCTCCTTCCCCTCTGCCCCTGACACCCCCTCTTCTCCCCCTTCCACCTCCTCACACCTGCAGAAAAGACAACAAACATCAGAACCAAAGTGAAGTGAGAGGTTTAACTATGGTTGTAGAGGCATATTATGTTAGCCAGAATCTTATAATTACAATACTGTGGCTAGCAGGGTTCAAATTACACACTGACTCTTAAATAGTGGGCTTAAAGATGCTAAAAATAGTGGGCTGGGCCAGTGTTAATATGTTGAACCCTTATGGGGTTGCCCATGTTGATTTAATACTTTAGTCCTTACTGGGGTGCCCTCATGGTAGTGCTCAGCACCCCAGGGCACCTCTACAAATGGAACTCGAACCCTAGTGGGTGGTGTGAATGTGACATTTTAGTCATTTAGTAGATGCTCTTATCCAGAAGGTATAAGGTGGCTGGTGTAAGATGGTGTGGGTGGTAATCCTTACCCCTGTTCCCCTGCCATGCTGGAGGCCTCAGCTGAAGCCCGGGCCTGGGAGTAGTGCACCTGCAGAGCTTCAAACTCCCTTCTCAGGGAGTCATACAGAGCCGTGGGGACAAAGTCTGGGCCAGATGTCTGCATGTCAGTGTCATCTTTCTCAAACATCTCCAGCATCTGCAAACCACACAAGATCACAGTACAGAAATAATCAGTGAGGGTTTGTTTATTCTCTAGCAGCTGTGATATGTATATCATTGGTTAAGCATCCTATTTTCCTATTGTCAAAACATTATCAACTCAAGTCGCCAGTCACAGAACTCCTCTACTCCTCCTAGGTGACAGGTTCAGACTTTATACCAGCCCTTGTACTAGCCCTCATGCAGTACACAGCCTCAGAAACACCCTCCAATGGTAGCCTGGGTGTAACCCTTTGTCCCGATTCTGTCTACTTGTACAGACCATGACCCAGTTAGTGAAGAATGCCTGCAACCAGTCTCTGTGCCTCTCTGTGATGCTATTATTCTATTTCTAGCTGGATGCTACATCATAGGCCTATAAAGTGGTTATGACTAATGGTCCAATCTGACGCTGCTCAGCCAGCCTTGAACCAGCAGCATCATCAGTACTACTCTGGACTCTGAAGGGCCTTTTAATAACTCCCTCTCTATCAATCCATTAGCCGATGCTGTGTTTGTGTTTAGTGTGTGTGTTTGTTACCTGCACTTTCAGGACCAGCTCCTGATTCTGTAAGGCCAGCTCCTTCAGCTGTCTGCATAGCTCAGCCACAGTGTCTGGGTCTGCAGCACCAGGAGAGGTGGGGTTGAGGGAGTCTGCCTCCCCCTCGTCCAGAGCAGAGGGAGACTCTCTCGACCGCCTGGAGAGCAGCTTCTCAGCACCTTCAAGATAGATGGAGGTAAATCAATGCCATATTTTGACTAACAAAACATCAGCCATTGCCATGTCAGTAGCTAGAATCATCTAGGTATGACTCTCATTAGGCTGCTATAGCCTTAGTCCATCTATCCAACATTTGGTCAGTTTAACAAATTTAACAAACTGCCAGCAGTATTCCCTCTCTACCCGCACACACCTTGGAAGTCCAGCATGTCGTCATCTGAGTCACTGGCACCGATCACCTGACCTGCCTTCAGCTCCTCCAGCTCAGTCTGTAGCCTGTCCCGCTCTGCCTCCGCCTGCTGCAGACGCTCTCTCAGCTGAGTCAGCTAGCACAGGGAGAGAGTGAGTTCACAGTGGATATCTTTTCAGATATATGAGAGGTTTCTAGGGAATAGGCGTTTGAGCTTGAGCACAGGCTCGGAAGTGAACATTGCATGCAGTACCTCCTCCAGGGCAGTGTGGGCGCTGTTCTGCTGCTGCTCCAGACCTTTGATCTTCTGGAGCAGACGTCCCCTTTCCAGACGCAGTCTGCGGATCTCCTCAAACACCTCCTCATCCTCCATCTCACAGACACACACATAGCAATACCTATCAGTAATATCACAGTCGCACAGCAGCACCGTACTCATTAGCAGTCTCAAATTGAATACAGTAGATAGTCATTCACTATGTATTGTTTGTTACTGTCTGCTACAGTCATAAATACTGATCCTAAAAATTGATATCTAAAGAGGAGTACCTTGAATTGAGATGTGTTAAGGTTGTATACCACAAGGATAAGCATATTTTATCTCCTGTATGCTTAGGTGCTATTAGCGTTGCAAATGGAGGGTATATTACTGGTAACATTTACCAGTAAACTAACAGAATCTAGTGGCCTTTTTGGTTAATTCAGATTATCACAGGTGTCTGTAATTATCTCTGGTCTTCTGTGTGGCCTTATCACTTGTAAAATATATACAATAATACAATAATTTTTAAATGTAAAAAAATATGACAAAACTGTAAAACATTAACCTAAATATAACCAATCAACTTGTTGAATAACATTGATGTTTAAAATGAGGGTTACAGCATTAAATATCCTTTATATTTTTTACACACTTTTATATATTTTACTAGCTTTGTCAATAGGTCTTTGTTGGTCTTTGTTGTTCATTTCTTTTGCCGCCAAACTGGTGGCAGTTGCGAAAAAAAGCAAATAGTTGGAAGAGTTGCAGAGTTAATTGAAAATAATGCCATTGTTGATTAGATACTTTTTTCATAAATTAGGCTATTATCTCTTGAACCATCTACTAGAAACTCATGGACAATATAGACAAAGATATCAAATAGATGACCTATTAATTACCAAAATTGCAGAACATTTTGGTAACTTTGGTAAATTACCGGTAGTTTTGCAACCCTAGGTGCTATGCATACAGTATGCAGTGGCAGGGGACGTAACTCACAAGGTTAACCTGAGCAGAGCGCTGCGTCTCTGGGGACTGAGGAAGGGGAGCGGGTCTCTGGGTCTGAGGCTCAGGAGAGGCAGGGGGAGGAGGGCTCTGGGAAGCAGGAGATGGCGGGAAGCCCGGGAACATGGTTATCAAAGTTATTATGAGCATGATTATCACAGCATAAGTAAGAGTTAGTAAGAATCATACAAAAAGCATTTTGATATGTCAAAGTAACAACTATGTCATCCATCTCTGGAGCTGCAGTCATACCTGGGGAGGGGAGCGTGGAGGAGGGGGGGCTTTCCTCTTGCGGGGGGTCGTACCCCCTGGTAGAGGAGGGGGAGGAGGAGGCTGTCGCTGGAGGCACAAACAAACAGAAGGAACAGGGGAAAGCAGGAGGAGAGAAGCAGCAAGGTCCAAAACAAAGCAAGCAGTACTGTAGCCTAAAATGTCTTGTAATGAGATTTTTACGTGTTTTCCTTGTGAGATGTTACTTCAGCTGTTGTTGTTCAAAAGTTGTTGTTGTAGATTGAACATGTGATAAGAAGTTGGTGTTCGTTCCTATGTCATAAAGTCTATTATGTACAATTCAGTAATACTGGCTATGTTTTCACATGAACGTGTAGTGAGTGAAAATGAAAATTAAATGATGAGTGGTAAGTTACCTCTTCTCCATTGCCCTCAGTGGCTACGTATGCATGGGAGAGACAAACAGCAAGGCCTTTTAACCTCTGGTCCATTGAGATTCAACACACTCGCACAAATACACACACACACAATGATTTACACTGCAGTTAAAGCTAAAAAGCATACCCACTACCCACAAAAGCATACCCCAAAAAGCTAAATAAAAAATCCTCCTATATCCTGTCGCACACAGTATACCACCACACAACAGCACTACTGTAAGCTGTAAGCTATAAGACTCCTCATATATCAGATACACCAGAGACATTTTAGGGACTGCTCTATTTTCATTCACCTCCATTTCAAACGAAGCACACATCTGTTTTTCGTAAATCAGCAAGCCTTTGTTTAAAGATAAAAGTGCAGCAAGCCTTCCCTCTGTTTCAGCCTGTTACAATTACTCCCAGCTGTCTCCATCGACTTCCTCACATTACAGCCATTTCCTGGGGGACCAGATTGAGGCCATAACCCAGACCATAGAATTATAGCTGATAGAAAGGATAAAGCACCATGGATTTTGGTACAGTACACCCAATAGCAGACATCGTTTTGTGGCAGTTACCATGTCAATTGATTAAACATTTGAAACGGTACACCAAATATGGCCTCCGTACACCCAGCAGGGAATGTTGATTTGAATTAGTCTATTCTATCGATTATAATTCTATGCACCAGACTGCCACTGCCAGAGCCCAGAGTAGGGCTGCAGTGCATAGTCGGGGTCGATTCCATTTCAATTCAGAGGGTGGATGGAAATTCCAATTCAACCATTGTAAAAATCCTAATTGAAATGGAATTGAGCCCAATCCTGCTGCAGTCGGCAGGTGAGACAACCAAAGGTTACCGTTGGTTACCTGGAGCTCTGTTTTGCAGCAGCTGTGCGATGCGCTGGTTGCCGGCGGTTGCGCCGTAGTGGGCTGCGTGGTGTCCGAGGGCGTCGGCCAGATGTGGGTTAGCCCCTCCCCTTAGCAACGCCTCCACAGTCTCTGCACTGTCACTCTCACAGGCCAGCATCAGGGCTGACCTACAACACAAAAAAACACAAGATTAAGAACATAAGATCAGGACACATAACATACATTTAGCCCCTTATGAAACACTGCAGGTATATCTGACTACATAGCCAGCCATCACCTTTGTCTTATGTTCAGTTTGTTTTGCATAAGTCAATCTAATACAAAGCCTTGTTTGTTGAGTCTTGTTGAAATACCTGCCCTGGCTGTCCTGTGTGTTGGGATTGGCTCCTCGGTCCAACAGGAAAGCACACAGCTCCACTCTGCTCATCTGGGCTCCTAGGATCAGCGCGGTCACCCCATCCTGAGATAGCAAGTCCACAATGATTTAACATGGTTGATTGAATCATGTGTGTTAGTAATGGTCTGTAACAAAACCCTGCACACCCTTTAGCTCTCCTGGATCTAACTTGGTGGCTGCTGCCGTACAGAGACAGTCTAAGGCCTATGCCACTTACCCTATCCTGGGTATCCAGACTGGCTTTGAAGTCCCACAGAGTCTCAGTGCAGGACAAGCAGCCGCTCACAGCTGCAGGAAGATGGACAGACACCATAGTGAAACAAATGGAAGGTACAAAATGGTTGAGTTGTTTACAGTGTTACACATACAGTGCTGTAATCAATTGTATTATACAGTAGCTAGTGCATTGCAGACCTGCGTGATGCAAAGCTGTCCGGCCAAAGCTGTCTGTGGAGTCTACAGGCAATCTCTCCTGTGGGAGTATGAGACGCATTTCACCAAAAATGCATGATAACTGCATACCTTATTTTCCACGTATCGTAGTAATATTAATTGTGTCTGACTGTCTATTGCACCTGTAATAGTCTCTTCAGGCACTCAGGCTGGCAGTTCTTGGCTGCTAGGTGAAGGGCACTGAAGCCTTGGGGTTGATGAGGCCATTTCAATCACCAAGAGAGAGAAGGAAAGAATGAGAGTAGCAAGAGAGCATGTTGTAATTGTTTTGACCAGGTATAGTCACAAAGCGTTACCTTGGCAGTCCGTGACACTAAATGTGTTAACAACATGTTCAGGTAATGAGACTGTCGTTTCACCTGTACCATCTGTCACGTTAATGTCTGGCCCGTGAGCCAGGATGACCTCCAAGCAGTCCAGACGACCCCGAGACGCACAGAGATGGAACCTACCAGGAAGAGATCATGTCCTTATGGTGATGAAGATAATCAACAAGAAGATAATCAACAAGATCATCAACACTAGTAAACTCAGCAAAAAAAGAAATGTCCTCTCACTGTCAACTGCGTATATTTTCAGCAAACTTAACATGTGTAAATATTTGTATGAACATAACAAGATTCAACAACTGAGACATAAACTGAACATGTTCCACAGACATGTGACTAACAGAAATTGAATAATGTGTCCCTGAACAAAGAGGAGGTCAAAATCAAAAGTAACAATCAGTATCTGGTGTGGCCACCAGCTGCATTAAGTACTGCAGTGCATCTACTCCTCATGGACTGCACCAGATTTGCCAGTTCTTGCTGTGAGATGTTACCCCATTCTTCCACCAAGGCACCTGCAAGTTCCCGGACATTTCTGGGGGGGGGAATGGCCCTAGCCCTCACCCTCTGATCCAACAGGTCCCAGACGTGCTCAATGGGATTGAGATCCGGGCTCTTCGGTGGCCATGGCGAAACACTGACATTCCTGTCTTGCAGGAAATCACGCACAGAACGAGCAGTATGGCTGGTGGCATTGTCATGCTGGAGGGTCATGTCAGGATGAGCCTGCAGGAAGGGTACCACATGAGGGAGGAGGATGTCTTCCCTATAACGCACAGCGTTGAGATTGCCTGCAATGACAACAAGCTCAGTCCGATGATGTTGTGACACACCGCCCCACACCACGACGGACCCTCCACCTCCAAATCGATCCAGCTCCAGAGTACAGGCCTCGGTGTAACGCTCATTCCTTCGTCGATAAACGCAAATCCGACCATTACCCTTCCTGGTGTAACTCGGGCAGTTGTTGTTGCCATCCTGTACCTGTCCCGCAGGTGTGATGTTCGGATGTACCGATCCTGTGCAGGTGTTGTTACACGTGGTCTGCCACTGCGAGGATGATCCGCTGTCTGTCCTGTCTCCCTGTAGCGCTGTCTTAGGAGTCTCACAGTACGGACATTGCAATTTATTGCACTGGCCACATCTGCAGTCCTCATGCCTCCTTGCAGCATGCCTCAGGCACATTCACGCAGATGAGCAGGGACCCTGGGCATCTTTCTTTCTGTGTTTTTTAGAGTCAGTAGAAAGGCCTCTTTAGTGTCCTAAGTTTTCATAACTGTGACCTTAATTGCCTACGTCTGTAAGCTGTTAGTGTCTTAACGACCGTTCCACAGGTGCATATTCATTCATTGTTTATGGTTCATTGAACAAGCATGGGAAACAGTGTTTAAACCCTTTACAATGAAGATTTTGGATTTGGATTTTTATTTGGATTTTTATGAATTATCTTTGAAAGGCAGGGTCCTGAAAAGGGGACGTTTCTTTTTTTGCTAAGTTTAGTACTGCAACAAAGAAAGTAGAAAGGAGAATTTCAACTATTTACCCGCAGTGACACAGTTTGAACAGTAAGGGCCATTTCGTGGTGCATTTAAACCTAACCTTAGACTAATAAGCAAGTTCAATAACGATTCTCCATTGAAAGTGCTCCTTAGTCTAAGACTAGGCTTAGTCTGTGTCCGGGAAACTGGCCCTAAGTGCTGGTACTTACGCTGACTTTCCCTCCACGTCCAGTTTGGTGGGACAAAGTCCCTTCTTCACAATCAGGGCAGCTACTTTCTCAGGCTCGTTCTGCTCTACAGCCTGCAGTAGTCTCTCATCGCTCTTACTCCAGTCCTGACTCTGAGGAGACAGGGACAGATGGGTCACGACTCAGTCGCAACCTGGGGCTCATGATCTGAGCTAACCAAATTACAGTACAGAATAGACACGGACCCCTATCTAATTACATACTATACAAATACCTGAGTGATGACTGACCATAGGTCTAGATGAGACTGCCAGATCTAACACTGTGTGCCTCGTCAAAGTGAAATGACGATGGACATACGGCACAAGCTGATTGCTTCTATGGGACATTACACACAGTACACAACATTTATTTTGAACAGTTTTTGCCAGAAAAAGTAACCCTTTGAGAGAAAGTACAATGAAAAGACAGCTGAGGTCAAACAGATGTAAAAGAGAGTGTACCCACCACCAGTAAGCTGAAACAGGGACAGAAATAACGCTTCATCAGGCTCAGAGCTGACGATCGATAGAGCTAGGAAGGATCCATAGACCCATAGAGCGGTGCACAGCCTGATCAGAATTCTGACACACACAAACATACACACTACTCAATTGCCACTAGGCCTTAAATACAGCATCAGAGTTTAGCACTAACTTAGCACTGACTTAATGACAAAGCATAAATGCACAGCATAAACCTCACTGAAAACAATCGACAACCCCATGCATGTATCAAAACAGAACCATGATGATGCACATACTAAAGATAAACATTAGGCTATACTTCCTTGCACAAACACACACACTGCTTCAGCCCTCTGAGTCTCACGATAACAACGCTCTCCATACGCAGTGCTCTGCTCTCTCAGCCAAAACACCTTCCCCTCTTCCTGTGCTGTTGCTCACAGGGACCTACGTACTCAGTCTGCAGTCTCAACCTGGCACACACACACTCTCTCTCTCTATCTCTCTCACACACACACATATATACATACACACACCACCTCCCTCTTTTGGTGCCCTTCTTATTTTTCACCCCAGCCTAGTCTAGTACTGTCTTCTCTACCTCCTCTCGCTCCTCTCACAGTCTGTCCATTTATTTCAGTCAGCTCTCTCCCTCCCTGTGCTGTCCTACTTGGACTAGGCAGCCCAGCCACACTCTTTCTCTGGGCCAGGAGAAGATGAATGCTCAGCAGAAAGAGGAGAAAATAGCTGGCTGGTACAGGGCTGGTAATGCCAAGGTAGGGCAGAGGGGACACGCTGATAAAAAAAGAACGATTTATTGTCACATACACCGGATAGACGCAGTGAAATTTGCTATAATACGTCATCCCTGGAGCAAATTAAGGTTAAGTGCCTTGCTCAAGGGCACATCGACAGACTTTTCACCTTGTTGGCTTGGGTATTCAAACCAGCAACCTTTCGGTTACTGGCCCAACGCTCTAATCGCTAGGCTACCCTCAACCCTATATATATATTTGATAGAATAATAACATCCTGACTCGACTCTCGTCTGACCTGGACGCAGCCACTTACAGCATTAGAAGTAACTGTCACAATAAGTGAAATAATATAATCTATTATTTTCTTAAACTGAGATGAGGTCATAAAGTAATTATATCCTTTTCTGTTTGCATTGTGCATTGTTCTATCAATTGATTAACTCTGTAGAACGGAGGGAAGTGTATACCAACATTAATAACCAGTTAAGTAGGCTGTTTCTATTCTTTAGTGTGCTTATGTGTGGTCTGTGTGTGAGCAAGATCGTGAGACAAATTAAGATGGATGATAAGCTACCTGAGTTGTGCTCCATCTAGTCCATATAGTGTGATTCCCCTTCGCTCCCCCTCCATATCTCTCCCACCCTTTCGCTCTCTCTCTCGCTCTATCTCTCTAAATGAAAATCTCAGCATCCCTCCCAGTGAGAGGGTAAGTCATCGACTAATTAATAACTTACTTTGTTCTCTCTCAGCTTCACCCCAGCAGAGCAGCCATATCACTCAGGCTCTGGGGATCTCTCGCTAAAACAGGCCAAGGCACACAGGAGTTGAATTTCTACTCAGAGCTTACTGTATAGCATAGCCACACAACGCTATAGCTACCAGCTACCAAACACAAGGCTCCAGTTGCTTGGACATTTAAGACATTAGGCTATACAAAATTAGTACAGACTGGTTCTTGTCTTGGGATTGATTACTTTATTTTCACCCTGACATTACAACCACCTGCATAATGGGATGGGGACGATAGCAGGAAATGAAGGATTATTTTAATGTGTGTGTGTGTGTATATGTGTGTCCAGCACAATGTGTGTATGTGTGTGTGTTTGTGGAGGGGGGGCTGAATAATTGAAGGCTACCTGAGAGCTCTGGTTACAGCATCAGTCTATAGACTGGCCTGCTCCCCTGCTGCTCAGTGATACTGACACCCAGCTCAGTGCCCCCCACAAACATACTGCCTGTGAGCACTGGGACCAATATACAGATAGCCATCAGACAAAGAACACCCTATCACCACCGATAGCAGTCAATATCAGGTCCCAAAAAAGTTTGAATAATACTTTTTACTGCACCTAAATACACCTACGAACTCTAAACGTAACTGGACTCAGTGTATGTAGATATCAGTGCATGAGGTGGATGGTTTTGTAAGAGACCGTCTCCTACTCTTGCCTCTTACCTCATTTTTCTTAAATTTTGCCTTGAGGCTCTTCATTTTGGTTTATAGCACTTTGCATCCAGGAAAGGGAAACTGAAAAGAAATACACCAATTTACTCACCATAGCATTTCAATCTGCCCCAAAAATGTGGGTTGCTAGCTTTTAACATGCATTCAAACAGGTTTCCCTTTGCATAGCATACAATACAACAATAACCAGGTTTGATGGAGTCTTGTGTGATAAACCACCATATATTTTTTATAATGGCATCATTGAGACACAGGGCTATTCTCAGTTTGATTAAAGAAGCATTTTGCCTTTTGGAAAACATAACCAATACATTTACAGGTAATATTACAGTGGTAGTACATAGGTGATAAGCATGTAGTAGGCCTACACACATTAGGCTAAATCCTCAACATTCAATTGGTATAGAAAGAAATACCTGAGATAGAGTGATGTTTTTTGGAGGGGGTTTCTTCTGTCCCATGAGTTGCCTGCTGCCGCAAAGTACACAACTGACCCATCCCTTTTGGACTTTCAAATGCACCTGCCCTTTCTTCCAGATCCTCCAATCACCTACGTTATCCCGTTATACCCACGGGATAACTCATATTTGTCACTTGAGGATAACGATTCAACTTTTATATCAAATAAAAGTAATTTCTCATTAGAAATAATCTTGTTTATTGCGATAAACCATGTTTCACTGCATTGCAGTTTGTCGTCACAGAGTGTATTGCCGCATATCCCAAATTGTAACACTAACGTATTAGGTCAGATGTTGCAGTTTTGGATGACTTCGGGACTTGGATACATTATTTGATAAATTATAGCCAATCACTAAGACCAAAGCAAAAAGACGTAGCCAATGATGATAATTGGGGGGTGGGATTTAAGATTAGCCCGGAAGTACAGTAGTGCACCAGGACAAGAGATGGAGAAGAAAGTAAACAGCGTCGCATAAAAAAGTTGAAAAGGTACAAAGCACTTTAAACGAAATTTGGCTTGTACAGAGAGCTGGGTAGGTTAGCTTACATGATAGTAAATGTTCATGTTTTCTTGTAAAGATCACATTTTAGCTGAACATGGCTCATGCAATTATAACATTATAAATGCCCTACACTAATTTACTTACAAATAAAATATATATATCTAATTGAAACTACTGGACATTCTGTGTATAACCCTCCAAAGCAAACTGAATTATCACTGAAATATGTTCTTTACAGCAGGATGGACGAGACAATGGCTACGTTCACACAGGCAGTCAAATCGGATCTTTTTCCCACAAATTTGTATTTTGACCAATCACATCCGAAGCACCATGGCAACGTGCTATATTTTACAATTGAAGGCTGCAGCAGAAGCGAACTCCAGCAAATAAACACAACATTGTTTCACCTTCTTTAACAAAAGACTCAGAAACAGGAAATAGGCTACAGCTTGCTTCACAGTTTCTCCACTAACGATGTACTGTATCTCGACAACGTTGAGTGCACGTGGGTATGTACCCAGCGTAGTACAGTACCAAAGTTTTGGTCGATAAGACCAATTAGTGACAAAAATATCAGAATTGGGCTGCCGGTGTGATCACAGCATATGTGGATTGCCCCATAACAGAGACCTGAATGGTGGAGAGCAGAGCACTTTAGCCTGTCTCTAGGAACTTTGGTGTCGCTTGAACGGGAGAGACTCAACCCCAGGATCAGCACAGACAAACCATACCAGCCAAACAGTCAGGTCAGCCCCCTGCAACAGGTATCACATCGTATTTAATCAGATAGTTTATTGAACCGGTGTCTGTCATGAGAATGAGGTTAATAACAGACTGTACTTTATGCAGTTCTTTCAAATCACCAAGAGATGGCGATACATGCCAAGCATTACATCTACTATGCTTTTACTGGCCTTCATTAATGATTGTGTAAAAGTATTTCCACACAAATGGGTTTTCATTAAATTTGATTTAATTTGAGTCCTTGGTGGAAAACCCAGGCATGTTGTTTACTCAAACACAACATTGTATGAGGAAATGTGATGTAGTGTCCTCCTCTCTCTGCAGCGGCCAGAGGGTACTGTCTTTCCTTCTTTTCTTACTCTACTTCACTCTTTTGTTCCCCACTGTCCCTCCTGCCAGGCATACCAGCCTGGAAGAAGGAATTTGATGAGTGTGGGAGCAGTGGGGGGTGCTGGGAGTTGTGGCAATGGCAGTGAAGGCTGCTGCTCAGCTATGACATCATCCTCCGTTCTCCCGGGGAGATAGTGAGATCATGGCTGTCATGAGGTATTTATGGTGTCTTAACTGGCCCAGACCGCTGGATCGCTGAAATTGGATCGCTGAAATTCAATTAGCTTCTTAACAACTCTGTGGTCCGGACAAAAAAGGACATCTGTGGACGTATGAAGCCCACTTCCCTATATAACAATATGCTATCTTTTGAACAGAAAGGATATTTTCTATTATCTAGATTATGTGTTTATTTGCAGATTTTGCTTCACCATGCTTTTCCTGGAGGGTATGGCAGGCAGGCACCGCACATCTATTTGCTTGCTCAAAATGTGTTTGTCAGACTGATAACAGTTTGTGGGTGTTAATTATTGTGCAGAGGAAATTATTTTTTCTCTCTTACCAATTTACCAAACTAATTTACAGAATTTTGAATGGCATAGCCTAATTTGCTATTAAGGCAGGCAAATCAGCAAGAGAGTGCTGGGATGGGGACAAATTGAGAGGGATGGAGGAAACATTGCAATTATACAAAACTTGTATTCTCTTTTCATGCGTTTGGAATCGTTTTGTTGTTCAATGAGAACAAGCATTTCAACGATCTGGTCAAGTATCTGAATGCCTGAGTATTTGAAACCTGATTTTCATTTAATTTGTAGGGCTACTACATATTATTATTTTTAGATGCAGCCTACTTAATTTTCCATAAGAAATTAATCTTATGATATGGGACTGGTCTATGCAGAATTATTAAATGAAAAATCGGCTGACTGTAAAAGAGATAATCCATTGTGAATCATGGAATGAACCCCTCCCCTTTAATTGCGTGGTTTCTCTCTGGTTTCTATAGGTTTCCCTCGTAGTTGCTCTCACTTGCGATCAGTCGTTTCCTAGCGGAACTTTGCTGTTATTCTCCACCCTCGCACGCAGGCTGTCACACTGGAGCGAAATGATTGTTCTTTCCATAGTTACGTTCATGGACAAAAGCTATTAACATAGGACTACTTTCTACGATCAAAATGAAGAAAAGTGGAATAAAACGCTCGCACACTGAGTGGTAGGACTGAAGGTGTGTCTCAGCGCAATGCACTTTCATTATAAAAACTGGAATTTAGTGAAAAGCTTATTTCAAAAGTTGCAGAATTACAGATTTAAGTGCTTAAATTGTAGTTTGTTTCAATGTTATCATCGTTGTCGATGGTGAAATAATGAACATATCAAAGAGGACAAGAACGAAAGGAAAACATAATTACAATGGGATGTTTTGGACCAATATGTTTTTAGCATATAAAGACAATTTTATTAGGTATGATTGTATTTAATGCGTGTTAAACAGATACCTGTATTGTTTCTTTTATGTTAGTGGTATTTTGTTGTGAAATATAAGTATGATGTAACATATTACTTATCTTTGTTGATTGCCTTCTGTTTTGAAGTTTGACACAGGTCAGGAAAACGGTTTTGCTTGTTCTTATCCATGACTTGCAGTTGTTCCTAGTGGATTCAGTATCTGTTAATTAAATCAGACTTTATTACTGGGTTTACAATTTAATTGCTGTTCTCGGGCAAAGTCTGCTATAAAGACTGCTTTATTGTTTCTCTGAGCATTAGTAGTAATTAGTAGTTACTACAGATTAGTAGTAATTAAAGTCCAGCTGTCACCGAGACTAGGGTTAGTTTTTTTCTTAAATTTGTGCTGGCTGTTGCACAGTGGCCCCTGGACCAGTGGGAGAAGTGTTCATGTGCACACTGAGATGATTATTGTAGGATATCCTAGTAGTCCTGCATTTTGAATGAATGATGACATTATGTTAGTGTTTTACTTAACTTCAGAACAGGACACACAATGTTAATCCATCCACTGTCTGTTGTCTAGTGAGTCGGAGGTTTAGAATCAGGTCACTAAAAGGAAAGCAAGTAGTTTAACCAGAATCATAATATTTTCCCTTCACAGAAACCTGTATTTCAACCCATCAAGTGCCTGAGGGAGCAGAGGTCAAATGGCAAAGTGGCTCAAAGACTATTTGAGTTTTGGGAGCAGGAGGATGCCTCCTCAGCCACCCAAACCAGACTACACAGAGAGTGAGATACTGAAAGCCTATCGGGCTCAGAAGAAACTAGACTTTGAGGACCCATATGAGGACTCTGAGAACCGGGTCAGAAACGAGTCTGGGTCCTCAGACTCCTCCTACCCTGCCTTTGGTTCTCCTCTGAAGTCCGCCAGCCTGGATATGAAGGTTGTATCTCCCAAACACCGCCTCATCAAGATGGACTCTCAGGACCTGGGGAGAACTAAGATCTTACTGAGTGCCGTCTCCCTAGAAGATCAAGAGCCTGTAAGTCATTTCCTGTTCCACATTAACATTCATTACCATTACAAAGACCTCTCTCTGCTTATTGATTAAGCCCATATGCAAGTGACTGGTAATGTGAGTCAGAAGTATGCAATGTTTCAATACATCATGCCATGTTTGAAGTGGCCCATAAATTGACCGGTCTTCGATGACTAATGGAAGGAAGCGTTATTGATGGGATGGATCTCGTTGAGTGGGGTGTCACAGTCCCCGGAGTTTATGTCCAGACATAAATAATACATGGTATTTGGTTTAGCAAGCAGGGAGAGATCGCCATGTGAACACATGGTGAGGAAAGCCATACAGGCCTTAGGCTGCTATAGTACCGTATGCCACACTTGTGCTGCCATCAGGCACATAGACCCACCCTGGATGAGAACAGTATGTGTTGGCAGGAGAACACACAGGCACAGCTGCAAGGGTCGGGGATGCTCAGAATTTCATAGAGCGACAGAGACAGAGACAGAGAGTAAGATAGTATTTGCCTATAGAGGCAGGGAATGCACATTGATTCAGTTAACAAATCAGCTCACACATCATCACTAAGGTAATGCATTAAAATCCATCTCTTATTCTCATTTGAAAAGCCTCAAGTGCACAGCTCCTAAAGTGCATTGAAGGTCTAAGGGAAGGTAGAGTCGATACAGACACTCTGCGTGGGTGCTCTGGCTGCCCTCATTAATGTCTGTGTGGAATTCTGGTGTGTTAGAACATCCATCCCCTCATGAACATTGCAATTTCAATCCTGGGCTTTCGATAAGAGCAATTCCACGGTAACAATGATGCTAAAATGCAGTCTTTTCACTTAAAAATGTATGTCAAACAGAACCAATGATTGCAAAGTTAAACAAACCACAACTCTATGTACAAGGACTACTATTAACAATTTCCGCAGAAAATTTTACAAAAACACATTTACTTGAAGAACAGTGCAGATGCAAAGTTTGGTAACAGAATGACGGTTTGTGCTGTTAGTGTATAGTGCATTCGGAAAGTGTTCAGACCCCTTGAGTTTTTAAACATTACGTTACAGCCTTATTGTTACGTGACAGCCTTATTCTAAAATAGATTAAATATATATACAATAACACATAATGACAAAGCAAAAAACATTTTTTGACCATTTTTAAAATGTACATAAACTTAAATATCACATTTGTACAAGTATTCAGACCCTTTACTCAGTATTTTGTTGAAGCACCTTTGGCAGTGATTACAGCCTTGAGTCTGCTTGGGTATGACACTACAAGCTTGGCACACATGTATTTGGGGAGTTTCTCCCATTTCTTCTCTGCAGATCCTCTCAAGCTCTGTCAGGTTGGATGGTGAGCGTCGCTGCACAGCAATTTTCAGGTCTCTCCAAAGATGTTCGATCGGGTTCAAGTCCGGGCTCTGGTTGGACCTCTCAAGGACATTCAGAGACTTGTCCCGAAGCCCTTCCTGCATTATCTTGGCTGTGTGCTTCGGGTCGTTGTGCTATTTGAAGTTGAACCTTCACCCCAGTCTGAGGTCCTGAGCGCTCTGGAGCAGATTATCATCAAGGATCTCTCTGTACTTTGTTCCGTTCATCTTTCCCTGGATCCTGACTAGTCTCCCAGTCCCTGCTGCTGAAAAACATCCCCACAGCATGATGCTGCCACTACCATGCTTCACTGTAGGGATGGCGCCAGGTTTCCTCCAGACGCGACACTTGGCATTCAGGCCAATGAGTTCAGTCTTGGTTTCATCAGACCAGACAATCTTGTTTCTCATGGTCTGAGAGTCTTTACTGTAAGTGGCTTTTGGCAAACTCCAAGCGGGCTGTCATGTGCCTTTTACTGAGGAGTGGCTTCCATTTGGCCACTCTACCATAAAGGCCTGACAGGTGGAGTGCTGCGGAGATGGTGGTCCTTCTGGAAGGTTCTCCCATCTCCACAGAGGAACTCTGGAGCTCTGTCAGAGTGACCGTTGGGTTCTTGGTCACCTCCCTGACCAAGGCCTTTTTTCCCGGATTGCTCAGTTTGGCTGGGTGGACACCTCTTGGAAGAGTCTTTGTGGTTCCAAACTTGTTCCATTTCAGAATGATGGAGGCCACTGTGTTCTTGTGGACCTTAAATGCTGCAGATTTGTTTTTGTAACCTTCCCAGATCTGTGCCTTGACACAATCCTCTCTCGGAGCTCTACAGACAATTCCTTCGACCTCATGGCTTGGTTTTTGCTCGGGGTCTAAATACTTATGTAAATAAGGATTTGTCATTATGGATTTGTCATTATGGGGTATTGTGTACAGATTGATGAGGAAAACAATTTATTAACTCCATTTTAGAATAAAGCTGTAATGTAACAAAATTTAGAAAAAGTCAAGGGGTCTGAATACTTTCTGAATGCACTGTATGAGTGATACATTGTAATGTACTGTGTCTTAATGAGTGTCTGTTATACCCCAGGTGGTTCCGTCAGCCCCAGCAGTAAGAGATGCAGATTACTCTGATCCGTTTGATGCTCACCCAAACCCCCGGCCAGAGCCTGATCTGGGACCTGTGTACTGCGAGAACAACGGCTACATGGAGCCTTACGAGGTCCAACGCGTCATCACAGGTGAGTCTGTTAGTAGGCTTTGGTTTTTGGATGAACCAAGTATTTCTTTGTCACAGGACAAGTAGGCTAATCACAATTGACGGAATATATTCTCTCCAGGGCGTTTTTGTTCATATATCTCTGTCTTCTAGCCTGTTACCAGATCTGTTTGTGGTTTAGCCAACTCCTCTGACTTTGGTTATCATGCCTTAGATAGGAGAGTTGGCTAGAGCCTAGAGTAAAAACAGATCTGCCGACGAGGCCACTACACCCTCCACTGCAGGAGCGAGACTTTTCCCCAGTCAGATTGTCCTCTGTCTGACTCACAGCCTTACAAATGTCTCTATCCTACTATGCCCTTTCCCTTGCGCTCATCCTCCATCCCTTGGTTCAGATCTATCGTTTCTCATGTTGCCTTTCTGTAGTAACAACTCTGTTTCCTCAGCCACTGTCTGTCAGACCCATGCAGTGAAGCGTCTCTCACTAGAGTGGTGGAGGGATTCTCCCCTAGTTGCCCTCGGGACTCTGGGTAGCTTTTTAATCCGTCTGAGAGTCAGTGTGCGTTTGACTGTTGTCTTTGCTGGCTTCATTCAAGTCCGAAGCAGTTCATAGTCACAGGGTTAGGACAAAGGGGCTCTTAGTCTTTCAGCTTGGTAAATACACAATGGAGCCTAAGCCAGTGAGCCAGTCAACCC
This sequence comes from Salvelinus fontinalis, assembly GCF_029448725.1. Lineage (NCBI taxonomy): Eukaryota > Metazoa > Chordata > Actinopteri > Salmoniformes > Salmonidae > Salvelinus > Salvelinus fontinalis. The sequence continues at coordinate 32,883,155 of NC_074678.1, forward strand.
AGGACTGAGTTACTGTGGTATGTCAGTGGGCGCTCCATTAAAAACATGGTGGAAGAGGGAAAGCCAGGTGTGACACTGAATATCGCTCTGATTCTCAAGTAGAACAGCTATTATACCCCCCCCAGAGACAGATTATCAACTGATGTGTGTTTTGGGCAGATGTCGTCCCCAAGGTATCTTAAATGTGCTTCTGTCACGTTTTTGAAAGTTCAGTTGAGGAGAATAAAGGCAGAACTCAGTTTCTATTCTCTGTCACCCGCTGGTCTGACATACATTTGATTACCGTAATAGATTCCTGATTCCCTTCAAGATACGTTCTCTCAATTCTCTCTCCCTTCATGTTCCCATCCATTTCTCATTCCCACCCTGCCTATTTTCATCTCCCTCCCCTAATCTCCTCCATCTCCTCTCTGTTCCCTGACATTCCATGCTCCCTGCACAGGTACAGCAGCATGCCACAACACCAAGCCTGCCTCTGTCTCAATGATTTAACATCAAACCAACCCAGCCCTCCCTTCCTCACCTCCTCCCACCTCAGGGTCTGTCCCCAGGGCTGCCTCTGTCGCCATGGAGACGGCAGGGGCGCCCAATAGCAGTCTTTAGTCTGAAGGTTAAAGTTAGCCTGTTCTGCTTTTCACCAGCCAACCCTTCCATTTAAGATCCAGCACTCTTTCCCTCTCACATCACTGCACCTCCATAGACAAAAGATTCTTCCACTTTCCTTCCATCCAATATTGCCTGGTTTTTGAAGCTTTGGGCTTCACAGCCCACATCAATTTGACATGGCAGTTGTTTCAGAAGTCTGTCTTCAGGTGTTTTGTTGTTTCAATAATCTATGGCTTCTCAGCTCAAAGTCACACGTAACTCTCTGAAGGTTGACAGTGTTGGGAAAGGTTTTTATAGAACATGCTACATGCTGAGAATTCTGATGAAAATGCAAATGAGACTGGCTGTTGTGAGATGCAGCAACTAGATTGCTGCTGTAACTGTGAAGAGAAGTGCTGTTCTTGTGCTGCACGGCTCCGGGTCTAGCCCAGAGTTTAGTTAAGCCTCTCCATATGACGCGTTGAGCCTTCAGCAAGCTGTGCAAACATAATTTGTTTCTCATCCTCAAATTCAACTCATGTTGTTTTTGCTCAACAGGCTTTTCATATAATTTGCTGTGACAGATGCAATTGACCTCCTGTTGTAGGAATCTTGTGTTTTCTAACCATAATAACAGTTTGTTTTCTGTTTCTGTGTTTTCTTCTAAATTATTAACTGCTGGTTCATAAATCCTTCATGTCAGAATCTGACTTTGAGATGTGTGTGTGTTCTCTCTTTGAAAAACAAATGGAATAGTCGCACACTATTCATTGAAATTAGTCAAATGTTTGTGTTCTCTCTAACAGAGTTGCAGCACGGTCCCGGAGTGGGTCGGACACGAGGCGAGGTGCAGCTCTACGACACCCCCTATGAGAATGAGCGGGGGCGGGGGCGGCCGCTAGGGGTGGGGCTGGGGTACGGCGACCCCCTGGAGGAAGGCAGGGAGAGCCGGTTGCCGCAGGATGACGAGCGGCCAGCAGACGAGTACGACCAGCCCTGGGAGTGGAAAAAAGAGAACATCTCTAAAGCCTTCGCAGGTACTGACCTACTTAAACATTTTTATATATTTTTTTTATTTAATTAGGCAAGTCAGAACAAATTCTTATTTACAATGACGGCCTACCCCGGCCAAACCCTCCCTTAACCCAGACGACGCTGGACTAATTGTGCGCCGCCCTATGGGACTCCCAATCACGGCCGGTTGTGATACAGCCCTGGATCGAACCAGGGTCTGTAGTGATGCCTCTAGCACAGAGATGCAGTGCCTTAAAATGCTGCACCACTCGGGAGCGCTGACTGACCTCAGTCCCATCCTCAGCAACCTGAGTAGCTATCTCACACTGTCACTATTACACTCATTAGGGTTCGACTGTTCAGTACATGTATTATTATTTTTTTTTCAAGTTCTATTTTTAGAACACAAGAGCAAGGCCTGCATTGGATTTTTTCCCTCACATTTTTTCCACGCTCTTACTTCCTGAGCACTTATCACAGTCAAGATGCACCTATTTTATTGCAAAAAACATGATTTAATATGACAAAATATTTTTCCAAATGAAAAAAAGTTGCCGTGCGAAGTGATGCACCTTGCGTGTCTGGAACTGTTATATTCGAAGAGTGATAATTTGAAACGGGGCTTAGTTTGGCGTGTTAAAAGACCATTTTTGCAGGGTTACAAACCAAAATATGTCTTTTCGATATAGGCCTACAGACGTTCGATTTAGTTTATTCTGCCTGTTCTTTGGAATTTTTTAAATGGATGAACATTCCACATTGCACGCTGCATGGTGATGAATTACAGCACGACATCTGTTTGGTGAGTAGGCCTAGGGTTAATGATTCTGATGAAAATACGCTCTTTGTCTTTATTAACCTAATGTTTTTGCATATTTTCAGTGTGGAACCTCTCTATGTTTAGGGGGGTTATGGCTTAGGCTAACCAATTCTAAATGGCACCAGCAGTTCACAAAGCAGCCTAAGCAAAAAATAGACTGGACACAATTATTCCCAAACTGCAGCTCATTGTTCGAACACATATTTCCCTACTTCAATCAACCAGTCAATGTTTTATTTATGATTAAAACTGTTGTCATTTGGCAAGGAATGTATCTTGTGCATCCTATCAGTTAGAGACCTTCTTTTTTTATGCCCACCGTTCCTCCGTTTTTATAGGCATTTATTTCTGTAGGCCTAACGGGAGCTTGTGTGCCAACTCAGCACGTGTGTCTAGAGGGAAAGGTTGGAATGCAATTGAGTGCGGGAAAGGGAATTTAGGGAGAAGAACTGAGTGATGCTTGCCTTGTTTTGTTTTTGCCCCTCAAATGCAAATGTACAAATGGAATACTAGAGTCAAAGCAAATTGACGTTGTCTTCAAGACAAAATGTCCCCCCCCCCAGGACAAGCCACAAAGCACATTCCACCAAATAGTTTTAGAGTATTTCATTTTTTTATTTCTTATCTCTGGTTATAGATAGTTTTGACGTCTGTTCGAGTACTCATCCCTAACACTCCCAACCACCCTTTTACACTCAATGAATAATCTTTCACTTTTTACTCTCACCCTACTAAACATACACCTTGAATGACCACTTCCACACTCTGTCCATTGCACACCCACACACTTTGAATGATCACATTCAGGACTACTTGCCAGTTGAACACAAGACTGGATGATAAGGGTGACTGCTGTGTGTGTTAATGAATTTGCTATCTGTATCCGACACTTACGCTGAGTAAAAAAAAACATTAAGAGCACCTGCGTTTTCCATGACATAGACTGACCAGGTGATTTCAGGTGAAAGCTATGGTCTCTTATTGATGTCACTTATTAAATCCACTTCAATCATTTTAGATGAAGGGGAGGAGACAGGTTAAAGAAGGATTTTCAAGCCTTGAGACATTTGAGACTTGGATTGTGTATGTGTGCCTTTGAAAGGGGTATGGTAGTAGGTGCCAGGCGAACCCATTTGTGTTTTGAACTACAACGCTGCTGGGTTCTACAGAACTCAGACTGTAGAGGGGTTCTACTAAGCTATATGGTATTGTTTTAAGAAGGTCATACCAAGGATAATTTAGCTATTTGATTTGGAATTTTAAGACCCCTTGAAGTATCAAAAAATATGCTTAATTAAAATATATTTATATATATAATTTGGCCTTCCTGCTATTAGCCCATACAAACCCCCCCCCCAAAAAAAATCTAAAGGAAGTTTGTTATGAAGTGTATGTCCTATATCTGAGAGAGATAAGAAGAATCAGGAAACACACACACATCTAATATATATATGTAAATGTGATATTTTATATACATTTTTTTTTTTACATGTATATAACTCCATAATGACAAAGCAAAAACTGGTTTTTAGACAGTCTTATTTTTTATTTTATTTTGAAAAAATATCACATTTACATAAGTATTCAAACCCTTTACTCAGTACTTTGTTGAAGCACCTTTGGAAGCAATTACAGCCTCGATTCTTCTTGGGTATGACGCTACACGCTTGGCACACCTGTATTGTGGGAGTTTCTCCCATTCTTCTCTCCCATTTTCTCTCAAGCTCTGTCAGGTTGGAAGGGGACAGCTATTTTCAGGTCTCTCCAAAGCTGTTCGATCGGGTTCAAGTCTGACTGTGGCCACTCAAGGACATTCAGAGATTTGTCCTGAAGCCGTTCCTGCATTGTCTTGGCTGTGTGCTTAGGGTCGTTGTCCTGCTGTCCAGTCAGGTCCTGAGCGATCTGGAGCAGATTTTTATCAAGGATCTCTCTGTACTTTGCTCAGTTCATATTTTGATCCAGACTAGTCTCCCAGTCCCTGCCACTGAAAAACATCCCCACAGCATGATGCTGTCACCACCATGCTTCACCGTAGGGATGGTGCCAGGTTTCCTCCATACGTTTGGCATTCAGGCCAAAGAGTTCAGTCTTGGTTTCATCAGACCAGAGAATCTTGTTTCTCATGTGTGGAGATTGAGGAAAAAAACATTTAATACATTTAAGAATACAGCTGTAACATCACAAAGTGGGGAAAGTGTCTGAATAATTTCTGAATGCACTACACTTCATTAAAAAAAAAAACTGTCACCAGGGGACCTTTAGATGAGGCCTGTGGGCATCCTAGAGCAAAATTAGTGTGTAGCCAAACTGTTCGGATGCTACACACAGAAGTTTGCAGATTGGCTTTACCGACTTCAGGCGAGTCAATGTGCTTGGGGTTGTCGCAGAGAAACAGAACACCATCGTTTTCGTGAGTCTCATCTTTCCATAGAGGGAGTCATAGTTTGTAGGCCAAACCGTTTGGACGCTATAGACGATTTTGTGAGAAGACTGATTTTCGGGATGTCTCATGATCTGACAAACACTGCTCTATATCTGTCACCTTTCACCGCAGATGCGGAAGTGCGACATCGGCGGATGTGATGGATTGAGACGCATCCGATGCCCAAAAATATCTAATCTCTAGCTTAAACTGACCTCATTTCTATGGGGATGAAAAAAAAAATGCTAATTACATTTTGTTGGGCCGTGGAAATCGACTCTAGTTTTTAAAGAAGAATTTAAGTCTTGAGACAATTGAGACATGGATTGTGTATGTGTGCCATTGAGGGTGAATGGGCAAGACAAAATACTTATCCTTAAGTGTCTTTGAGTGGGGTATGGTAGTAGTTGTGGTAGTAGGTGTCAAGAACTGCATTGTTGCTGGGTTTTTTCACACTCAACAGTTTCCTGTGTATATCAAAACTGGCCAACCACCAAAAGGACATCCAGCCAACTTGACACAACGACGGGAAGCATTGGAGTCAACATGGGCCAGCATCCCTGTGGAATGCTCAGTGTACATCATAAACAATACAAGGGTTTTTTATATTGTGAGGCCCTGTCTCCGTTTCTGGTGTGTGTGTGATTGACAGACTGGACGGTGGGCAGTAGATCAGTTATGATACGGCAGGGCAAGCCTACTTAATTGAGCTGCATCTCAGTCAGGAGGTCAAGGTGACAGGAGAATAAATCAACACGCTTGCTTTCACTCCTCTTTTTCATGCATTCGCTCTCCCTTCCTCCCCCTCTTCTCAGTTAATTACATGCTCGCGTGTGCATGACTGATCCAGTGTTAATAAGCAGGTGGTCAGCAGAACTGCTACAGCAACACACGACACAGACACAAACACACAGAACATGTTCAAATCACATTACCTCGCAGGCACTAAATAGACAATGTAGCGTTGACGGAGAGGATTACTTCCATCGGGTGAGTGACCCTCTCAGAAGATTTAAGGGATAATTCCCAGATCTCTTGGACAGGATCTATTACAACACCAATAAGAACTGGTACCAGATGGGGGGGGGGAACTCATGATTTTCTACCTTCACTCATGATTTTCTGGCACCTGTTTTTCTACCTGCAGTAGGTTAGCTGCCAGCACCCCGGCCTGTGTGAACAGATTGGTTGGAGTGAAAAACAGAAACACTACAGTATGTTCCATTCTGACATTTAATCCATATTCCCAGTCAGATGGCATTACTAGGCAGGCTTGGTATGGCAGCACTGAGGGTTAGTTGAAGAGCTGTAGAGAGAGAGAGGGGGGACTTCCAAGGTTATGGCAGATTTGATGTGAGCTCAGTGCGGATGTTTGTGGAGCCCAGCGACTCCAAGGGGAGGGGACAGAAGATAATGAATGACATTGGCTGTGGAGGAGCAGGGAGGGGGTGAGGGGGGGGTAGAGGCCATTGTGACAGGGAGCAATCAGTCACGCGCGGCGCTGACACCTTCGCCTTCACTGCGGCCTCTCCTCCCACAGCGGTGACAGGACTGTCCCTGCAGTCCTCCCTCCCTGCCGAGATGACACACCGCCTGATAACCTACGATCTGCCAGCAGTGCCTCAGCTCTCACCTCATCACCACACGCACTGATTATCAACAGTTACCACAGACAGGAGAAATATTCCCTTAAAAAATTTTGGCGCTGACAAAATATCAGGTCTGCTGAGCGCAAACTTGAATGTTGTGAAAATTTAGTGCAACTTCCAGCAAGCATTTACTGTGAACACTGAGGCTGTACCTGCTTTAAGTTAGTTTCAGACAATGGTCAAGTAGGCTACTGTGGCCAGTTGATCACAATGTAGGCCTACCAGAGTGGCCTACCATCAAAAACAATGGAGAAAATGCATACCATTACATTTTAACATGGAAATGGATGTTCTATCATTCAGCCTACAGTAGCAGCCAATGTGTTGTTCAATGTAGGCCTACATTCCATAAGACTTTTGAAAAGAATATGCAGGGCTTGACATTAACCTGTTTATCCACTTGTCCTTCAAACAAGGTGACTGAAAATGTTGTGTTGTTTTGATGCAAGAAACCACTATACAAAATGAAAATGCATTATTATTCCCATAACATTATTACAGAGAATTAGATAAATTATGCTACCCTCTGCCAATTGGCTACTTAGCTTATTCAAGCCTCTCTCAAAATACAATACTGCTCCTTTAAGACAAAAAAAAGCTGTTTATCCGACTCACTTTTGAAAGAAAGAAATGTATACGTTTTGTGCTCTTATAGGAAGCAATCACTCTCCCATTGCTGACTACAAATGATCTATAAGTAGGCTAATATGAACACGTGCACACTTGGCTACATGCAGCTCTTGCTTGGATCTCAAAACAAGCGCATCTACTCATGCTGTAAACACAGTCTAGTTTAAAGTGAATAGCACAGATCCATATATGGCAATGGTCTATTTGCATATTGGTCTACTGCAGCTCTGATTGGTTATGCTGCACTGCGTTCTGCCTCTCTTGCATAGTTATTTCTGCATACTTAGTCTTGTATAGTTAGTTATGTTTTGGTATGTTGCATTGAAAGTGGATAATATTGCGTTGATTCGATCACAATTCCCACAGTAAAGGGAAATGTTGATAGTGTTAACTAAGGGGAAAAACTGTAGAAAGTTAAGTTCAATCTTGTGTTTCTCTGTGCGTGCTGATATTTCTTCTGCACGGCAGTCCTGGGGAGCTGCAGTCCTGCGAACGAGCACAGCTTAGAGGGAACATTGGTCAGGAGTGAGAACAGGATGCTCATTAATAAAATAAAGGCACATTTAGAGGTGGCTTTTTGGATAGTTGCATATTACATGCACAATTATGATAATCAGGAAGTAAAATGCTGTGCATATCCTCTTTTAGAGTGGGATGTACAGTATTCACTGTGGAGTCCAGCTCAGGTGGAGATCAGTGTCTGGGTGTGAGTTGGTAGTCAATTACGTGACACCAGCAGTGTGAGAGAGCCTGCTGCTGGCAGACAGACATGCCTCAGTCCAGTAGGTTTTAATTAGAATACTACAAATCTGTCACTAGCACCTAGCTCCCCCCTATTACAACCATCATTAATTCCTGTGAATGTTTTAACATTCAACAGTGAGAGCTGCATAGATAGCCCTGCAGCCATGCAACATCAATTAGTGAGCTGATGAAATGGACACTCATTACTCCACACAGAATGCCCTGTGTAATGAGTAGATTAATGGTGTTAGGTACACAGCGTATTTGATCTACAGTATGTGCTGTTAGTATCTGATCTCTGATATCTGGTTTCCCTCCACAAGTAGGAGGCCTTAAATATAATTTAAAGGTCTTTCACACAATATTTTGCAGATACGGAATGTTGGATTGGTTTTCCAGGTGTGAAAATACTGTAGACTGGCGTCTGGAAAGTCTACAAAAACACCTCTGTGTGTGTGTGTGCGTGTGTGCGTGCGACGCAGCAATCATGAGATTTCCATCACCATGGCGGGTGTGTCCCTGGTCTGTTAGCTCACTCTAAGCTGGCCCTGGGGTTCCCAACTGGCTTCTCCATCAATTTACAGGATGTGTCGTGACGACATTCCTCCAACCCTCGCGCTCTCTCGCTCCATGTGAAGCGTTACTGATGTTAATGAAAAGACATGTCCTCCACGATCCAGACTCGTTCCCTCAAGTGAGCTGGATGGGAGGCAGAATGAGATGGGGAGGGGGGAGAGAAGTAGTGAAGGGATAGATAATGCACCACTTAGTGGGGGAGAGAGGGAGGTGTGTGTGTGCTCAGGAACCAACAGAATATACAATCCCAGAAAAATTGAGGCCAAGAAGAGAAATCGGAAAGGGAGGAATAGTAGAAAGCCATTGGTTTGAGCTGAATAAGAAAATGGAAGTTCTGTCCATGAAAATGAATTTCAAATGCCATGTCATATTCCTATTTTATATGCCTTAGTGTGTATTCATGGATATGGGTGTTAATTATCTGTCATTAGTAGGAAGGAGTTGTGCCCGGCAAAAAGCCTTTTGTTGGCAGAGAGAACATGGGGAGCTGGGCTTGTTACAAAGTAGATGTCTTCATAATTGTGTTTAATGACAAAATACAGCAGGATTTATCCAATGCTACTGTCACTTGATTCCAGGATAGTTATTTTGATTAAAAATAAAATGGCTTTTTATATTTACTCAGATTATGAGCTCTGAGGTTATAGTGCCATTGTCTTCCACACTGAAAGAGTAAAATGGATTGAAAACTTGTTTTATACTGAAATGCCTTTTTCTTGGATCAATCAGTGGACCCACTTCAGTGTGAGGTTGTCTTTTGTGTCTGCTGAGTGGTTTGTACAGGTTTTCAAATATATTATTGAATATTCTATTCTGAAATGTCAATCTGCCTGCTAGTTCTCTCCCCTCTCTCTCTCTCTGAACATGATGTTGTCAGAATGTCTATATATCACAAGAAAGACCTTCGGGCAAATGGCCTCCACAACCTGTGTGATAGATCCACAGGTTCCCATTAGTAGTAAATGGAGCCCAGATGTTCCCTCTGTTTGAATGACAGCTCTGTGTGCGCGCGCCAGCAAAAGGTCACGTCCTGCCCTTTGTCACAGTGATGAGTGCTGACATGTGTAGGAGGAGGTAAAGGTGATGTCATGAGGGGATTATAAAGGGGCCATTTAGGGTAAATGTTACACTGCAGGCAGGAGGTCGCACTGAAACACAGATGCCCCAAACAGCCTTCCAGACATTCAAACATTTATACTGGGCACTTGTGTGCTACAAATAGCAGCAACTGTGGAATCATAAAATATGCACACCCACTCGTACTGCTAGTGCAACTGGTTTCTAAGTACATGGTGTACTGTATGTCCTTGGTATTGCATACTGTCTGGAACTCCCCCTAAACAGGGCAGGAATTCTGGAATTTTGTCATTTAACTGTGACAAGCAAAGCTTAACTCTAACTGCAATCCCTTTTCAAAAAAATTTATGATTCTCTTCACTGAGTTCATTCCCTCCTTCCTTTCATTCTAGCCCTCCCTCACTGTTGTTCTCTCTGAGCTGGTCACACTTTAATGATGGCTTCTGCAGGGCTGGGAGGGCTCTCCAGATGGGGCCATTGTACTGCGTCAATAGTTCACAGAGAGCCAGAGAAAGTGGCGGAGTGTTTTCCCTGCTCAATAAGGAACCAGTGAGAGAGAGAGGGAGGGATGAGAGTGAGGGATGTATGTACAGCATCACTGGGGTCTCTCCTAATGCCCTGTTCAGCTGCCCTTTTATGTCACACACCCAGGGGGTCTTTGCTTTTGTCAGATCATCAAGATGTCAGCCCCCCTTCATTTGTTTAGTAATTCTGCTTCACTGTGTGGTGTGTAGCACAGCTGTGGCGGATTCTGTGTATGTGTGTGCGCCATTGAGACTGCAGTAATGGGTTACATGGTTGCTTGCCACAGATTGTAATGAGCTATTTTGGTCCTCTCCTGCCTCATTTGTTCGCCCTGTCCTCACCACTCTAGACGCACAGTCCACATCATTGTCAATCTGACACACAGCATCTACTTGGCTACCTTCACTCTTTCTCCTGTCAGAATTATTACCTCTCCTCCATATTCTATCCATCTCCGTATTCATTATACTTCCCCTCCTATTTTCACCAAGACTTTCATATTCTCTATACTACAATATCTTCCTAGCCACTCTCACACCCATATCCATCGATTATATTTTATCTGTCTCTCCTCTGCACCTGGCTCCCTGTAGAGATGTCAGAGCTGCCTGAGCTACCCTGGCCCCCTCCAGTGGGGCAGCAGCTGGAGGAGGAGCTCCTGCTAGGACAACACCTACCCAGGACAACACCTTCTCACTCCCCAACCTGTTCCCTGACCCCCTAGGACCCACCAGCCTGAACCCCCAGTGTCCTGCATCTGCCCTGCCTGCTTTTTGTAGGATGTTAACATACAGTACCAGTCAAAAGTTTGGACACACCTACTCATTCCAGGGTTTTTGTTTATTCTTACTATTTTTCTACATTGTAGAATAATAGCGAAGATGTCAAAACTGTGAAATAACACACATGAAATCATGTAGTAACCAATAAAGTGTTAAACAAATTCTTCAAAGTAGCCTCCCATTACTTTGATGACAGCTTGGCACACTCTTGGCATTCTCTCAATCTGCTTCATAAGGTAGTCACCTGGAATGCATTTCAATTAACAGGTGTGCCTTGTTAATAATTTGTGGAATTTCTTTCCTTAATGCGGTTGTGCTAATCAGTTGTGTTGTGACAAGGTAGGGGTGGTATACAGAAGATAGCCCTATTTGGGTAATAAAGGCCAAGTCCATATTATGGCAAGAACAGCTCAAATAAGCAAAGAGAAACAACTGTCCATCATTACTTTAAGACAGGAAGGTCAGTCAATGCGGAAAACTTTTCTTCAAGTGCAGTCACAAAAACTATCAAGCGCTATGATGAAACTGGCTCTCATGATGACCGCTACAGGAAAGGAAGACCCAGAGTTACCTCCGCTGCAGAGGATACATTCATTAGAGTTTACTGTACCTCAGATTGCAGCCCAAATAAATGCTTCACAGAGTTCAAGTAACAGACACATCTCAACATCAATTGTTCAGAAGAGACTGTGTGAATCAGGCCTTCATGTTCGAATTGCTGCAAAGAAACCACTACTAAAGGACACCAATAAGAAGTAGAGACTTGCTTGGGCCAAGAAACACGAGCAATGGACATTAGACCGGTGGAAATCTGTCCTTTGGTCTGATGAGTACAGATTTGAGATTTTTGGTTCAAACCGTCATGTCTTTGTGAGACGCAGAGTAGGTGAATGGATGATCTCCGCATGTCTGGTTCCCACTGTGAAGCATGGAGGAGGAGGTGTGATGATGTCGGGGTGCTTTGCTGGTGACACTCAGTGATCTATTTAGAATTCAAGGCACACTTAAGCAGCATGGCTACTACAGCATTCTGCAGCGATTTGAGATGGTTTGTGATGAGTTGGAACGCAGAGTGAAGGAAAAGCAGCCATATGTGGGAACTCCTTCAAGACTGTTGGAAAAGCATTCCAGGTGAAGCTGGTTGAGAGAATGCCAAGAGTGCAAAGCTGTCATCAAGGCAAAGGGAGGCTACTTTGAAGACTCTATAATATATTTTTATTTGATTAACACTTTTGGTTACTACATGATTCCATATGTGTTCATAGTTTTGATGTCTTCACTATTATTCTACAATGTAGAAAATAGCAAAAATAAAGAAAAACCCTTGACTGGTACTTTACATCAATGGGTCACATAACCTAACAACCCAACAATAGGTTTGGCAACAAGTGGCTATTGGAGCATTTTTTGTTACGCACCGTAATTGGTCTAGTAAGCCAGATACTGGTGATAGCACACAGCAATGGGTCTCATAACACTACATTGGGTCATGATGATATTTTGCCTGTCGCCACACAGCACTGACTCTCCCTCTACACCGCACTGCAGCCCCTCAGGGCCCGCTTCCGCCACTACCCAGAAGCCCCCTGTGCTATGTGGTCCTCTCATGCCTCCTTTTATTAGGTCACCCTGCAGATCTGCCCTGGAGCAGCTCCTAGTCCCAGCCAACCATTGGATGATGATGTTGCACCCAGTCAGATCTGTGCTACCAGCTCTCCTCTCCACTGTGTACCCCTTCAGCAGAAACAGTCTGTTCTCTGTGCTATGGCATGCCCAACCCTTTTTCCATCTGCACCAACAACAGTATCTACACTGTTTTCCCAGGCCTGGCTTGAGTTTTCCCTTTTTCATGAGATACTCTGTCTGACTCACTTTCTTTTTTTCAGTGCAGTTTGATGGTGCTGAGTGGGACCGGTCCTCGTCCCCAACGGAGCGCCTGCGTCCACCCAGGTCCAGCCCCCTGGCAGGAGGGAGCATGAAGTTCCGGATGCCCTGCTCTGACCCTCACAACATGATGGGGGAGAGAGTAGACCCCAACCTGCCCCTGGAGAAACAAGTGTACGTACCGTACTCTTTTCTTTTGTAATGACATTTTTATTGTTTACTTTGATATCTCTTGTTTGGGTTGGGTGTTATTGCTTTGTCTACACAGTAATACTGAAAGCATCACAGTAGAATGTAAATGTGGTTTTGTTTTATACATGTATATCATTAGAATTAAGTATGTTTCGATATACAATATATGAATTAACAAACTCTACTAATCAATCATATATTTGTACACCAGGCCATGGTACATGAAGTGAGAGGGTAGTACATTACTCTGTCATTACTCTCCCAGGTGGTCTTTTAAGGGTTGTTATAGGATCCACTGGAGAGCCCTACTCATGTTTGAGTGAGTGTGGTCTTGTCTCAGTCCGACCCCTGTGCCATCTGCCAGAGTTAGTAAACAGTGACTAAAGGAGACGATGCTTGTTTAAAGTGAGAAGAAACATGGTTATAACACACTACATGACACATTTGCACATACAGAAACACATTTCAACAATGGTGACAAACAAATATTTGCACGTCACTTTATTTTCATATCTGTGTACTGTATGTCACAAAAGAAAATCCCTTAATTTACCACTAATATTTGACATTGCACAGTACTCCAGGGGCTTAATTTATCAACCGAGTGTATATTTCTTATAACATGTTGGCGTAGGTGGAGATTCTAGGATTTGTGCCCATCACAACTTATTGGGATGTATTAAACTGTACGCAACATATCCACATTTTTCTTTATTGATAAATCGGAGACATATTGTATGCAGCCCTGCCTGGAAAATGCCCTCCATTCACCTTTATGGTAACGTAAACACCCTCATTTGCTGTATGATTTGGAAATATTGCAACTGGGCCATGTCAGTTTCTAAAAGAAAGCACAATGGTAAATTGGAACACATTTCTGTAGAGGTGTGGGCTAATGTTTTCATCTTTTGCTGTTACTTTTTCAAACAAAAAATGCGTGTCGCTTATAGCGAATACCAACACTTGCTGCGTATTTTATTTAAAAAATGTAAAGTAAATACTATAACCCACACTATGCAAAATACAAATTGTTGTTCAGTATTTTGTGTGTCAATTGACTGTTTCTATTTCCTGTCTTGGTATACGCTCTGAGATTAAGTGGGCTATGATGTTGTGCTCCTTGGCTATTGAATGAGTGATGAATAAGTAGTAGCCTGATATTTGTTGTGTAGTGTGGAATAAACCAGTTATGTCAGTAAATATGATTATGATTTCAGACCATATTATAAGACTCATAGAAAATATTTGGCTACATGCTGCTCTGCAAACTCCTTACCGATGGCAAATGCGTCTGTTATATAATTAGCCTACGTTTTAGTGCTTTTGTTAACCTTCAATAAATATCAAATTCTGTGCGTCAAACACCTCCATTTCCCCCAAAATAACAATGTTTGCTTGTAATACAATTCTTTAACCCTGAAGTTGTGCGTACGCATGGTCTGAGATTTGCTTGGAGATACACACACTTTCCTGTCAAGTTCAAATTTGATAAATATCAACCTTTTGATAAATAAGGCCCCATGTCTTTTTCCTTCCCTCCATTCATGTTGTGTATCTGTCAGGTGGTACCACGGGGCACTGTCGCGGTCAGAGGCAGAGTCTCTGTTGACCCTGTGTAAGGAGTGTAGCTACCTGGTGAGGAACAGCCAGACCAGCCTCAACGACTACTCTCTCTCACTACGGTATAAAGCACAACATAATCATAACCATTTACATCTGAACAGCAACATCAAATCATTGCTAATGCACTTAAATACAGTTTGGTATGAGTCAAACAGTCCAATAAGTATAGTAGGTTAGAATTTTTATTGAATCATCCTCCGATTTAACTACTCTATGACTTGATTGTCTCCCGGGTGGCGCAAGCGGTCTAGAGGCGTCACTACAGACCCTGGTTCGATCCCGGGCTGTATCACAACCGGCCACGATCAGGAGTCCCATAGGGCGTCGCACAATTGGCCCAGCGTCGTCCGAGTTAGGGGAAGGTTTGGCAGGGGTAGGCCGTCATTGTAAAATAGGAATTTGTTCTTAACTGACTTGCGTATTTAAATAAAGGCAAGTATACTGTGTACAGTATACTTGCAGCCACCTTCCCTACTGAGCTTCTATCTCACTGTATGTAGGCCTCCATCTGTGTAGGCCTCCATCTGTCTCTCTTAACCTCCTCTGCTTTCTCTCTCCTCCCTCATCCCGTTGAAGATCATTGGCACACTGATTTTCTTCTCAATAGTCCTTCACGCTGCGTAATGGTGCTTATATGGTCAAATCTCTTCTCTCTAATTACTAGCTTGATCCTTAAATCCCCTTCTCCATCACTCTCCCCCTTTTTTCTCCCTCCCTCACTCTCATTCCCCCTCTCTCCCCCAGCACCTCTTCTCTCTCTGAGTGGTAATCAGGCAGATACAGCACACTGCAGCTCTCACATCAGCCGCTTTCCAATCACTAATGAATATGAATCACCTTCTGTGGGCCACACACAGGCACGCCTGAGTGCACGCACGCACACTACATTAGAGGTTCTCATTTTCAGCCACACAGACACCACACAGATACAATGTCACTCAAACACACACACAAACACACACCCGCCGATGTTAACAGCTCAAATAGACAGGCTGACATTGTGTGAAACGACAAAGCTACAGTATGTGGCCCTTGTCTCACAATAGGAGGTCCAGGGGTCTTAAAGAAGCAGTGGTTTGATCTTTAGACTGGCAGGTGCTTTGTGTCTCTAAATGGTTGTGAGGGAGACATGCCAGAGGTAGTTGGAGATGGAATCAAAGCGATAGAGAACCAGTAGAGTGAGTCGGCATGGAAACAGACTGACACACAGCCCAGCATCACACCAATATGGATGAGGCAAATACACAGACAAATCATGTCTCTTCAAGTGAGATTTTTCTCTAACAGCTTGTCAGGGATCTGTGATTTAATATAAAACATAGACTATATATACTAAAGTGTGTGGACACCCCTTCAAATGAGTGGATTGAGTGGATTTGGCTATTTTGGCCACACCCGTTGCTGACAGGTGCACAAAGCCATGCAATCTCCATAGACAAAAATTGGCAGTAGAATGGCCTTACTGAAGTGCTCAGTGACTTTCAACGTAGCACCGTCATAGGATGCCACCTTTCCAACAAGTCAGTACATCAAATCTCTGCCTTGCTAGAGCTGCCCCGGTGAAGTGTAAGTGCTGTTATTGTGAAGTGGAAACGTCTAGGAGCGGCTCAGGCGCGAAGTGGTAGGCCACACAAGCCAATAGAATGGGACCGCCGAGTGCTGTAGCGCGTAAACATAGTCTGTTCTTGGTTGCAACACCACCGAGTTCCAAACTGACTCTGGAAGAAACGTCAGCACAAGAACTGTTTGCCGGGAGCTTCATGAAATAGGTTTCCATGGCCGAGCAGCCGCACCCAAGTCTAAGATCACCATGAGCAATGCCAAGTGTCGGCTGGAGTGGTGTAAAGCTTGGCGCCATTGGACTCTGGAACAGTGGAAACGCGTACTCTGGAGTAATGAATCACGCTTCACCATCTGGCAGTCCAACGGACGAATCTGGGTTTGGCGGATGCTAGGAGAACGCTACCTGCCCAAATGCATAGTGCCAACTGTAAAGTTTGGTGGCAGAGGAATAATGGTCTGGGGCTGTTTTTCATGGTTCAGGCTAGGCCCCTTAGTTCCAGTGAAGGGAAATCTTAATGCCACATTATACAATGACATTCTAGACGATTCTGTGCTTCCAACTTTGTGGCAACAGTTTGGGGAAGGCCTTTTCCTGTTTCAGCATGACAATGCCCCCGTGCACAAAGCGAGCTCCATACGGAAATGGTTTGTCGAGATTAGTGTGGAAGAACTTGACTGGCCTGCACAGAGCCCTGACCTCAACCCCATCGAACACCTTTGGGATGAATTGGAACACCGACTGCGAGCCAGGCCTAATCGCCCAACATCAGTGCCCTTCTTCACTAATGCTCTTGTGGCTGACTGGACGCAAGTCCCTGCAGCAATGTTCCAACATCTAGTTGAAAGCCTGCCCAGAAGAGTGGAGGCTGCTATAGCAGCAAATGGGGGACCAACTCAATATTAATGCCCAGGATTTTGGAATGAGATGTTCAACAAACAGGTGTCCACATATTTTGAGTCATGTAGTGTACCTTTCAATCCTGATGGTTGATGTGCTCCAAAGAACACAAAAAATAAGCCATAGCTAATTATCAATGTAGTGATGCCGGTTCTGTTTGTTGTTATTGCATTGTGTAAAACAACAGATTTCCCTAGTCTTCCATTGTTGATTTTGCAAACTAATGATGACCAATTAGAGCCAAATGTCTTTCCCTCTGCTTCTATAATTAGACATACATCATGATGGCAGCTAGCTCTTAAAGGGGAGGTGCAGCGCTGCTCTACTGCTAGTTCTGCATTGCTTGCTTCCTCTCCGTCACTCTCTCTCTCATCATCTTTGTCTTGTCTCTCACAAGCCATTACATTACTAATTTATACTGTATAATTCCCCCCTTCCCTCTCTCCTTACTAGTCCTACATTATATGTTGTTAAATCTTGGTAAGAAATACCTCATAAAATGCCAGAAATAAGCAGGCTGTATATGTCACTTCCAGTGTGTCATCATGTGGTCCATGACTCTGCCCTTCGGCCTTCTCTCTCAGGTGCTGCCAAGGCTTCATGCACATAAAGTTCAGCCAGTGTAAGGATGGGAAGTACGTCCTGGGGCAGAACAGCCTGCCATTCAACACCATCCCAGAGGTCATCCACTTCTACACCACACACAAGCTACCAATCAGAGGAGCCGAACACCTGTCTCTGCTCTTCCCTGTGCTCGTACAGACCCTCTGATTTGCTGGGACAATGGTCCTGGAATCCTGGGTCACATTGTGATTGGACATTGACTTTAGATTGTGTAAATTCCTTTAATATTCAAGTCAATCAGGCCATCTGTGCTCTCGTTGGACTAGACTATTTTGTTGAGGATTCAGCATCCGCTGGCTTGTCAGTACCTTCGCAGACCTTCTCGTTTCTGTTGTGCCAAATCTCTCTGATCTGGGAACAGATTCATATGAAACGCAATACCTGGACTGTACCAACGCCTTCTCTCTGTAGCCTACTTGGGATGCTATCTGGACTGACTGTTGCAGAATGAGCCTCTCACTGAGCTAGTGCTGCTGCCTGTACTGCTCCACTGGTTGACAGTCTGAGGGGAGACGTGGTTCTACTCACACAAACCTTTGTTGATTTGATTCTCTCTGTATTGTTAAGTAAACCTATTTGTCAATGCTTTATGTTGACGAACTGGTGTCACCCGCATCACTTACTGTATGGCTGTTGTAGCAGCAGCTGTGTCTGATTGTACTACTGTTGCCGTGTGGTTGTCATATGATCTGTTTGTCTGGACACTGTCACTGACTGGTTGCAGTGCTCTGTAGTTGACCAGAACAATTTTTAATGGCGAGACAAAGGTTTAAACCGCCATATAAATGGCCATATCAGTGGTAATGGGTGTTATGGTTTAATGATTATTCTTATTACCTGGGTCGTCATAATCAATGGCATTGTTGTCGTCTCTGATTGTAATTATGGATAAGACGCGTTCTCATTTACCTGCTGTGTTCAACCGTTTCACGTGGTAAAACAATAAACAGTTTCTTAAAGAGCCGTGTGTGCTTTGTGCATCATGTGAAACGACGAGCATCAGTGTCTGATTATGTAGATTAGTCCTCAGTCTTATCTGATGTGGTGTCATTTTTTGACATGTTAATTCTCAGAAAAAAACAAACTCACACGGTTTAACACTCATGATCTTGGCCTTTTGGGAATAGCCAGTACTGTACCTACCTTGAGATTAGACATTGATTTGCAGAACTCTGAGTGGAACACGGAGAGGATGGTGGACTACAAAAGCATGCAAGTGTCCATGCTGCCTCTACTCCAGCAGACGCAGGCTCTTCCCCAGCCATTAGGCAGCAGGGGGAGAGGCGAGTGTGGCGAGGAGGAGAGGAAGGCAGGTCTCATTATTTAGGGTTTGCTGGAGTGAAAGGCACTGGAATTGCTTTCATTACTGAGCCAAATGCAGCAGCTGATTACCAGTGGGACGAAGAGCAGAGACGAGCGAGATCACTCACCCTTGAGAGGGGGAAAAAGAGCGTAGGCGCAAGGGAGGAAAAGAGTGTCGTGTCTGTATTCCTGTATTCAAACACAAGACTAATAACAATAACGATGAGTAATACGAATCTCGTAAATGGACTAAGTAATCCACAAGCACAGTGATTATATATTTTCAGCGTTCTCCCTAAACTGCTTGTTTTGTGTGTTCAGATAAGCGTCATATGTTATTATTGTGGGCCGAGGATTTCTATAAGGGTTTTGTTTAAATATGGTTGCATGTGGGTGTGTACTGTACAGTCGTGGCCAAAAGTTTTGAGAATGACACAAATATTAATTTCCACAAAGTTTGCTGCTTCAGTGCCTTTAGATATATTTGTCAGATGTTACTATGGAATACTGAAGTATAATTACAAGCATTTCATAAGTGTCAAAGGCTTTTATTGACAATTACATGAAGTTGATGCAAAGAGTCAATATTTGCTGTGTTGACCCTTCTTTTTCAAGACCTCTGCAATCCATCCTGGCATGCTGTCAATCACCTTCTGGGCCACATCCTGACTGATGGCAGCCCATTCTTGCATAATCAATGCTTGGAGTTTGTCAGAATTTGTGGGGTTTTGTTTCTCCACCCGCCTCTTGAGGATTGACCACAAGTTCTCAATGGGATTAAGGTCTGGGGAGTTTCCTGGCCATGGACCCAAAATATCAATGTTTTGTTCCCCGAGCCACTTAGTTATCCCTTTTGCCTTATGGCAAGGTGCTCCATCATGCTGGAAAAGGCATTGTTCGACACCAAACTGTTCCTGGATGGTTGGGAGAAGTTGCTCTCGGAGGACGTGTTGGTACCATTTTTATTCATGGCTGTGTTCATTAGGAAAAATTGTGAGTCCACTCCCTTGGCTGAGAAGCAACCCCACACATGAATGGTCTCAGGATGCTTTACTGTTGGCATGACACAGGACTGATGGTAGCGCTCACCTTGTCTTCTCCGGACAAGCTTTTTTCTGGATGCCCCAAACAATCGGAAAGGGGATTCATCAGAGAAAATGACTTTACCCCAGTCCTCGGCAGTCCCATCCCTGTAACTTTTGCAGATTATCAGTCTGTCCCTGATGTTTTTCCTGGAGAGAAGTGGCTTCTTTGCTGCCTTTCTTGACACCAGGCCATCCTCCAAAAGTCTTTGCCTCACTGTGCATGCAGATGCACTAACACCTGCCTGCTGCCATTCCTGAGCAAGCTCTGTACTGGTGGTGCCCCGATCCCGCATTTGAATCAACTTTAGGAGACGGTCCTGGCGCTTGCTGGACTTTCTTGGGCACCCTGAAGCCACCTTCACAACAATTGAACCGCTCTCCTTGAAGTTCTTGATGATCCGATAAATGGTTGATTTAGATGCAATCTTACTGGCAGCAATATCCTTGCCTGTGAAGCCCTTTTTGTGCAAAGCAATGATGGCACGTGTTTCCTTGCAGGTAACCATGGTTGACAGAGGAAGAACAATGATTCCAAGCACCACCCTCCTTTTGAAGCTTCCAGTCTGTTATTCAAACTCAATCAGCATGACAGAATGATCTCCAGCCTTGTCCTCGTCAACACTCACACCTGTGTTAACAAGAGAATCACTGACATGTCAGCTGGTCCTTTTGTGGCAGGGCTGAAATGCAGTGGAAATGTTTGAAATTAATTGCAATTCATTTGATCACTCTTCATAACATTCTGGAGTATATGCAAATTGCCATAATACAAACTGAGGCAGCAGACTGTGTGAAAATTAATATTTGTGTCATTCTCAAAACTTTTGGGCACGACTGTACACCTATACGTATACATGCATTGCACGGAATATCCAGCTGCCTTATCAGAATGTTTGTAATATGGGGGCCTCCCGGGTTGCGCAGTGGTCTAGGGCACTGCATCGCAGCGCTAGCTGTGCCACCAGAAACTCTGGGTTCGCGCCCAGGCTCTGTCGCGACCGGGAGGTCCGTGGGGCGACGCACAATTGGCCTAGCGTCGTCTGGGTTAGGGAGGGTTTGGCCGGTAGGGATATCCTTGTCTCATCGCGCACCAGCGACTCCTGTGGCAGGCCGGGTGCAGTGCGCGCTAACCAAGGTCGCCAGGTGCACGGGGTTTCCTCCGACACATTGGTGTGGCTGGCTTCCGGGTTGGATGCTCGCTGTGTTAAGAAGCAGTGCGGCTTGGTTGGGTTGTGTTTCGGAGGACGCATGGCTTTCGACCTTGGTCTCTCCCGAGCCCGTACGGGAATCGTAGCGATGAGACAAGATAGTAATTACTAACAATTGGATACCACGAAATTGGGGAGAAAAAGGGTGTAAGTTAAAAAAATGTTTTGTAATATGAGGTGTGTGGGGTGTGGATTATAATATGGCAGCAGCTGGAAATCTCTTAGACTGAGAGGAACAGACATCTGTGATCACTGTGGAGCCAGAGAAATGTCGCACCCATAACACACACAGAGACGCACACACCTTGAGATTTACACTTCCAACACACACACACCGACACACACAAACTCAAGGCTAGTCATGGGTGACACCACCACACACAGATTTCTCACACACGCACATAAAGCTCAAGGCTTGCATGCATGGTGCAGAGAAAAATACCCAGCTGTGTGCACACGCACTGCCACTAGTGGGGGCCACGCATGGTGAGCCAGGGACACAGTCTCCCCTGTCACATGCTCCCACAGACACTAATCTCTGCAGTTGTGCTGCAGCAATGAGGCTGGGCAGCCAACTGGGGGAGCGTGGCTGTCTGTCTGGGCAGGTGTGTGCGTGCCGTCAGGCCCCGGATCCTGCAATCTGAGATGGGTCACAAAAGCAGCTGGATGGGGGAGGTGGAGGGGGATTGAGGATAGAGTAGGTAGGGTGTGAGTGGTGGAGTGGGGCTGCTGCTTAGACCACTTTACACTGCCTGCCCCTGTCGGAAATGGATGGACACCATTCATAGGTCTACAATTACGAACACTGACAGCATTCATCATTAATCCCTATAAAATGAGTATAACTTTACTTAGCTGACAATAATGTTAGTGGTTAGAGCGTTGGGTCAGTAACTGAAAGGTTGCTGGATCGAATCCCCGAGCTGACAAGGTAAAAATCTGTCATCCTGCAAGACAGTTAACCCACTGTTCCCCGGGTGCCGAAGATGTGGATGTCGATTTAAGGAAGCCCCCCGCACCTCTGATTCAGAGGGGTTGGGTTAAATGCGGAAGACACATTTCACTTGAAGGCATTCAGTTGTACAACTGACTAGGTATCCCCCTTTCCCTTAATGGAGAATAATCTTATCAGTCACAATTAGGGCTGTGGCGATCATGACATTTTGATAGCTTGTGATTGTCAAGCAAATAACTGCCGGTCTCACGGTAATTGACCGTAAATTAACGTAAACACATTTAGCATCTCGTGGCTTCCACGCATAGCCTACAAGCCATTAATGCAGACCTTTGAACCATCTACATTTTAAAAAGTCTAATAAATACTTGTAATATAGCCTACACCTTCACAATAAATCCGTTATTTATTTTAGACGGATCTAAAGAAACATGATATGAAGAAAATGTAGTCTATTTCAGAAGAACAGAATAGCATACTCTGTATTGCCTTATGTTGGGCCCTGTTAGGCCCACAGGCATATGGCTATGCCATATATCCTTAGTATTATTTTATATTGTTTTATAGTATGACGAATACAATTGAGCATAGATAAATAAAATATGTTGATTGGTTAACAAAAACCGGTACTCCTAAATGCTTAATTTAGTTATTTATGTAACTTTAGTTCTACAAACTTTGGCCTATATGTTTTGATTTTTAATACATTCTAAGGCTGCATGATGCGACTCTAATGATGGGCTCTGCTTTTTGTGCAGGCTGTACACACTTCATCAGTCTCTCATTCACAATTTGATAAGCACTCGATAATGCCTCAAATTTCCTGGCTGCATCTGCTTTGTGGGGCCATAATCCCCCTAAAAGAAATCCATGCCTTTTGCACCCAGTGGCCATTATGCCCTTGGGCTGAATATAATAATAATTATAATTCCCTTCTCCCCGCTCGGGTCTTTCTCACAGGCTACAAGTGAAGATGGACATGTGCGTCCTTATCCAATTCCGAGGCGCATATTGAAGGTATTTAAAGAACTGTCCACATTTACATTTACTTTTCCATTCAACAAGATGAGTAGCCCTAGCAAACAGCAAAAGCATTAGCCTATGTCAATCTACTATCCCCCATAGTGCATAAATTGACCTATTCTGTGTGAGAAATAAATATTCCAAACATAGTCCGGGACAGTTGCGGGATGCGATAGATCCCAAATTAATACAACCACTAGCATAAAAAAACCTGTTTTAAGCAATGAGCCTAATACAACAGATGAGAACGTTTAGCTTAAAATGTTGATAAACTATTAGGCTATTTCTTCA
This sequence comes from Salvelinus fontinalis, assembly GCF_029448725.1. Lineage (NCBI taxonomy): Eukaryota > Metazoa > Chordata > Actinopteri > Salmoniformes > Salmonidae > Salvelinus > Salvelinus fontinalis. Next base: position 32,906,627 of record NC_074678.1, read on the forward strand.
CATTATAAGTGCAGCAATGCGCTTTCCATTAGCGGGAAAACACCATTCTCAAAAGTAACCACAAATGCGATTATGCATGTAATGCTTTTATTATAAAAGTGCATTTTTATGGTGAAAATTAGCTTACCCAAACATGAAACTCACGCGCTGCGTATGTATGCCAGTTAGGCTCTACACCCATTGTAAAGTGGATTAATGTGCTTCATTTTAAGAAGTTATTTGACCACCTTTAGTTGTGATACAAACCTCATCAAAACATATAGGCCTATGGGCTAGGCTACATGAGGTGTGTGACTGTGATTTTGAAAAAGTCGCAAAAAACAAAGCATGTGCTGTTTGCCTTAAGCTGGGCATCATTCACAAGTGATAATGTCATTCAAAAGTGGTAGGCTAATATTGTCACCCATCACACTATTCTTGATTTAATCTTGTCTTTACATATACTAAATTATTATCATGCGCCTGTATTGAAACGGGCAGCGGGGGGAAAATACATGTCATCTATGCATTTAAATAGCGCATGGAGGATGCTTTTCCCCGTGGTTCCTGTTCCTGCCAGCCAGGTGGGCTATACTCCTGTTTTAAAGACAAGCAATGTGCTTCATATTAGGAATGTTGAGAAATAAATATAGTAGGCCTAGCCTAAAGAAAGCTGATGGGATCCATCTCTTTTTAATAGAGGCCATCACTCTTTCTCCCGCAATTGCATAGCTTTTAGAAATGTTGCCAACATGAGCTCATGGGCTCTCATGAAGTGTTTGATTTGATTTTTGATTTGATTTGCATTGGTGTCAGAGTGATTAGAGGGATAATAGAATGCTGAGTACCAGGCAGTTAGCAAGTTTGGTAGGCTACTAATGACTAGCAGCATCATCGGAGCCTGGAGAAGCCTAATTAACGTGACTAAACGGTCACATGGAATTTGACTGCCATCATGACTCGTGACCGCCGGTGTGGCGGTAATACGGTCACCGTAACAGCCCACAATTCGATTTTTACATTAAAGATGAGAGGAGGCACTTGAGAATCTACATGTATATTTCTGGCAATAATGTGTAAGCAACATTTCAGTGTTCCTGAGTGCATAGCTGGTTGAGGGGTTATGCTTGGGTAATGTTTAGGGGTGATTAAAAGGCAATGGGGCATGGGTAAGTGGGGTGTTCAACACTGCTATAATATCCTGTGCAATAACCTTTGAACTCCCTCCTACAGCCTGCTCCCAGATAAATCTCCTGATCCTGGGAAGCTTATCACTAAAGCCTGCCTGGATACCAGCTCTTATTGTTCCAGACACAATTACATTGGATTGAGGACCTTTGTGTGTTTGTGAGGGAGAGAGAGAGAGATTCAGTTGTGATGGAGAAAGCAGCGAACGGGAGGATAATCTGGGACTCTGGGGTGCGAGTGACACTAACCAGTCCCCTCACCCTCACAATGCTCTGACCCCCTCCACCCCTGAGCTTGTGAAGAGGAACCCATGGTCTTGTGAATGGCAGAAATTATCCACACTGGCACAGCCTTTGGTGGAGGCCAGATGGAGTCTTTGTCTTCTAACACACAGACCCCAGTGGGCTCAGTGGAATGCCAGCAGAACTCTCTTGTCCTCCACCATGTTCACATGACTCATGTGCTAATAGCCATTATTCACAGAGAATGATACAAATCCACCATGTCTAAGACCATCACAACACACTGGTGATGCTTATTTACTATGATAGCACAATTTAAGGTGGGTAATATGACTTTGACCCAGTTGAAGATCCAAACTGTTTTTGACGTGGATGTTTATTGTGAAGCAGGGCTTATTAGCAGTTGGTATCTGGTATCAGCAAGTGACGTGAAAATGTCCTAACTGCTGATTATATCTAAGGAATAGTCATCCAGAACTATTTCAGTGACATAACTGAACATGTTATTTTATGTCTCTCTGGGTGACAGATTTTAGTGTCTGCCAGTAGAAACACACTTCAATATTTGAGTGTAATGTAGGCCACTATACATTTTCACATTCATATTTCACCTGGACTGATTAAATATTGAAGTGCATGCCATTTCATTCAGGCTACAGACAGTTTGTTGAGAGATTACATGATGACATTGAGTAGATTTGTTTTGACAGTAAACCAACAGTAGGCAGGTTTTCATTGACCCAGTTTCTTTTAAATTGAAGAACACACAAACACAAAATGGGCGGGCAGGTACAGCACTCATCCCACGTACATCAAATGAGTTACAGTAACACCATGTTTGAATTAGACAACATTGAAGTACGAAACCCATTTTTACCGGTATTCCTGGCCTCTGTCTTCTTAAAGTAATGGGCTCCATATGGTGTATTTCTCTAACATTTCCTAGTGACAGCCTTTTTACTGGCTGCCAGTAGGACTTTCAACAGGTATTGCAGGTATTTCCCCTAACTAGAGAGTAATGAATGTTTGTTCTCTGTCAAAACCCATTTCTAATTAAAGATCTTTTCTCCCCAGTAGGATTCAATAGTGGGGAATAACCAAAGGATATGAGAGTGATCTGCCATTGAAAACCCATATTCTCTTGAAATAGTTTTTTTTTGTACTCCAAGTTGTATGCGTTATTGAATAAATCTGGTACGCTCGAAGGGTCAATCACTTTTAATTATTTTTAAAAGGACTGTCGAACTTGCTGGTATTTGTAAAAATCTTGTTTATCCAAGCCATGTTTTTTACTTATGTCCTGAAAGCGATCTAGAGCCCCATTCCTTATAATTGTACAAAATGATGTGATGCCTCTTTGCGTCCACTGTTTAAATCTGTTATCCTGAGTTGCATGGATGAATCTGGGGTCTTATGCGGGCACCTCTCTGTCTAAATGAAGTTGCTTGACTACCCTAAACCATGTCTTGAGAGAAATTATTGTGTCTATTGTGTATTTCTATTATCATGTCCTTACTACCCAAAACTGACTGTGGATGTCTCTATCAAAGTAGTCTCAATGTCTTTCCATTGAGATTCAAATTCTGAATTGCACCAACACACCAGAGGTCTCAATTGGGCTGATGTAAAATAATATTTTAGGCTTTCAGTAATTTTAAATATTGTGTATCTAATTTGTGGTCTCTTACTGTTCCAGATAAACCTTGATATCCATTTATCCCTAAACTGTTTAGGTGGGATTTCTATGAGGTGCAGTGATTGGAACAAATACAGTAACCTCGGCAGGATATTCATTTTGATTGTTTCAATTCTACTACTAAGATCTAAGGAAGTGAATTCCACCTATCCAGGTCATCATATATTTTCTTGCTGATAGCAACATCATTTAGGTAAATGAAATATTTTTGCATCTGAGCTCCTAGAGTGTGCGGCTCTCCTTTATTTTGAAGTTTTCTACTCCGCTAGCCAGCACCTCGCCTAAATAGTTTTCTACTCCGCAGCCAGCACCTCGCCTAAATAGTTTTCTACTCCGCTAGCCAGCACCTCGCCTAAATAGGTGTGCGTTTCTTTTTCTTCTAGATAGCAACATAATTTATGTCATAAAGTTTGCCTGTATCTTTTGGTAGATTTACTCCAAGATTCTTAATGGATGAAGAGGTCCACTGGAAGATATATCTGCTTTTCAGCTCTTGCTGTGGGGAATAATGAAATACTAGGGCTTGGGTCTTGTTTACGTTAAGCACATACCCTAAATATGTTCCAAATGTTTGTAAAACATCCTTTAATCTAGGTACTTATTCTTTGTGACAAATGTGCATTAATCATTATTCTGGCAGTTGGATATGAATACAGTGTTTTGATGCACTGTATCACGTCTTTGTTGAAACCACATCTACCCATACCTTCGAATAGATAATCCCAACCCACTGAATCAAATGCTTTTTCTGCATCCAGATGAGCTTCAATGCCATACAACTCTCCTTCCGTGGCCTCCAACTGCTCTTAAAAACAAGTACAACTAAATGCATGCTCTTCAACCGATCGCTTCCTGCACCTGCCCGCCTGTCCAGTATCACTACTCTGGACGGTTCTGACTTAGAATATGTGGACAACTACAAATACCTAGGTGTCTGGTTAGACTGTAAACTCTCCTTCCAGACTCACATTAAGCATCTCCAATCCAAAGTTAAATCTAGAATTGGCTTCCTATTTCGCAACAAAGCATCCTTCACTCATGCTGCCAAACATACCCTCGTAAAACTGACCATCCTACCGATCCTCAACTTCGGCGATGTCATTTACAAAATAGCCTCCAATACCCTACTCAATAAATTGGATGCAGTCTATCACAGTGCCATCCGTTTTGTCACCAAAGCCCCATATACTACTCACCACTGCGACCTGTATGCTCTCGTTGGCTGGCCCTCGCTTCATACTCGTCGCGAAACCCACTGGCTCCAGGTCATCTACAAGACCCTGCTAGGTAAAGTCCCCCCTTATCTCAGCTCGCTGGTCACCATAGCAGCACCCACCTGTAGCACGCGCTCCAGCAGGTATATCTCTCTGGTCACCCCCAAAACCAATTCTTCCTTTGGCCGCCTCTCCTTTCAGTTCTCTGCTGCCAATGACTGGAACGAACTACAAAAATCTCTGAAACGGTAAACACTTATCTCGCTCACTGGCTTTGGGCACCAGCTGTCAGAGCAGCTCGCGGATTGCTGCACCTGTACATAGCCCATCTATAATTTAGCCCAAACAACTACCTCTTCCCCTACTGTATTTATTTATTTTGCTCCTTTGCACCCCATTATTTCTATCTCTACTTTGCACATTCTTCCACTGCAAATCTACCATTCCAGAGTTTTGCTTGCTATATTGTATTCACTTCGCCACCATGGCCTTTTTTGCCTTTGCCTCCCTTATCTCACCTCATTTGCTCACATTGTGTATAGACTTATTTTTCTACTGTGTTATTGACTGTATGTTTGTTTTACTCCATGTGTAACTCTGTGTTGTTGTATGTGTCGAACTGCTTTGCTTTGTCTTGGCCAGGTTGCAATTGTAAATGAGAACTTGTTCTCAACTTGCCTACCTGGTTAAATAAAGGTGAAAAAAAAAAAAAAATCTAGATGGATTAATATAGCACCCGTCTTATCCTAAGTGATGTGGTCCATGTCGAAGTGTTCTCCTTATGCTGGCCTGTATCTGTCTATTTTGTGTGAAACCAGTTTGATCCCCATCAATCAGTTCTGGGATTATGTCCTCCATTCTTTTGGTTATTATTGATGCATATGGTTTATAATACATCGTTAAGAATCGTGATAGGTCTATAGGAACTGCATTCCTTATCTTTACCCTTCTTTGGAATTAAAGATATTAAGGCTTCTCTCCACGGTGGTGGTAGACCCCCCCCCCCCCCCCCCCCCCAATCTGCTCGGACAGATTTGTATAGTATGATTCAAATGCATTCTATATTTCATCCAATTTGCATGTAAACAGTTTTTTTATTTTTATGTATTCTGTGCAAGTTGTTTTCTGAGTCTCCAAGCTAGTTATTTATTTGCCTTTGAGCCTGCTTCATAATATCATTGCTTAAGGAACCTGAGCTTTTTCTTTACCTCTTCACTATAGATCGGATAAATTTCCTGTTTTACCTTTGGAATCTCACCCAATATAACAGGGTCTTTGAGATCACTATGAGAGCATTCTAAGCTTCCTAATGTTTAATGTAATTTCATTCGTTTCTGTACTGTAATCATTTTCTTGAGTGATGATGTGGCTATGATCTTCCCTCTAATAAGCACCTTAGCTGCATCCCACAGTGTAGCAGGAGATACTTCCCCGTTTTCATAATTCTCCAGATAGATGTTTAATTCTGTTTTTATTGATTTCTTGAAAGCTGTATCCTTCAGCATGCTTGTATTAAGCCTTATAGAGTATTTCTTGGTTGGCTATAAATGTGCAGTTAAGTAAACTCCATTACGGTCTGATAAGTCCCTCTGCCTGATCCTACAATCCTTAAACCTGTGCCTATCTGGACTGCACATGAAGAGGTCGTCTAACCTGTAGTATTCAGTGTGGCAGGCTGAGTAAAAATTATATTCCCTTTCTGACATATGGACGTTGCGCCATACATCAATCGGTCCTAAATCCTGTAATATCCTATTGATCATTTAGCAACCAGACTTCCTATTCTGATTCATGCTGTCCATTTTTGTTTGAAATCATGTGGGATATCCCCTCCACAGATAAGTGCCAGAGGGTTCTGTAGCAATTAAATCAAACACTGTTTTTAAAGAAGACCATGTCACTCCCCGGGGGTGCATATACTGTACAAAAAATTATATAACTCCCTTATGAAACAGTTTACATTTAACAAATATATATTTACAGTCCTTGTCTTTTATTTCTGATTTCAACTCAAAATGAACTGAATTTGGGACCCAAATAGCAACACCCCTTCTACCTGTTTTATAAGAGAAAACAAGTTTCTCGTGTTCAGGACTGGATAAGTGAGTTTCCTTCCAGAATAACATGTCAGCTCTCTTTTCATCTTTGATATTACCTTCTCTTTATGGCACTCCACAGTCCGTTCACATTGACCTTAAATTCCCAATGATGCATCAATATAGACCAAAAGAAAGTGGACCATAACAGTCTGCTTAACATGAACCTCAAAAATAATGAAAGAACAATAAAAAAAAGTGAACCAAAAGGGAAACGACGACTCCTGCCTCTGGGGTTTGAGGGGATGAGCCTGCCCGCTGGATGGGCCCCTCGCTCAACTATCAAAATGTGTGACACATTGACAAAATGCAAAACATCTGCACAGCAAATAATGACGAGTCATTACAGCAGATTTACTATTATTATTTTACTCGAAAAGAGCATCTTTAACAGTTTTTGGAATTAAGTGACTGATTGTGACCACGAGGTAAAACAGAGTTAATTCGAATAGAGTGTTTATAAGTAAGTCTTGCTAGAGTCAATGTGATCCCGCCCACAGATTAGCAGTTACATTTAGATTTTGCCGCCATTGATATTTTCTTCCTCGCATTCGCCTCAGGTAAGTAATATGGATTTGAAAAATAGAATTGTAGGTTAATGATTTCTTAAAATATTATTTTGGCCTGACATTTAAAGCATGCTAAATAGGGTTAGTGTATGACTAACAATCAAATGTAAAGACACAGATATGCAATTTGGTTGTATTATCCCTGTAGCATTGTTGAGAACATAGCATTCATTTATTAATCTAATAGGCAGATTCTGTTAACTCTTCTGCAAACTGCTCCATGGATGTTTGTGGTTCGTCAGACTGACACTCTTACCCTGACACAAAGTTCTAACAGAAAAAGGAGCGCAGCGGAAGACGGTGCAGCCAAAGTAAGCCTTTCATTATTTGCTCTGATTGTCTTTTTATAATTAAAAACTGTATTGATCTTCCTGAGGTTCCATCTTTGATCTTGGGTAGGCCTACTCCAACAGAGTGTTGGTTTTTTCCAGTCCTGCTCTTATCGACCTAAATCATCTTAGAAGATCCTAATGTGCAGCTTAGTGATATAGCCAGGTGTTGGAGCAGGGCTGAAACCAATGCTTGCACAGTAGCTCTCCAGGAGGATGGCTGGCTACCACTGAGCTCTTTCTCAATTTTTCTATCCTTGGCTCCTTGTGTCCTCTTCTCATCCTTCTCAAAACCAACTACAGAAGAATGAATTAGGAGAGGAACATTGGGTCTCATTATCAAATGGGATTTTAGGAAGCGAGGAATCAATAAATTATTTTGATAAAGAACCCTGGTGTACTAGGGTCTGTGTCTTTTGTGTTTTTTTGTTAGATGATTGAGGACATTCTCCAGAGCAAAGCTGGAGGGGAAAGGATCATGAACGAGTATGCTCAGACAAAAAGCTTGAATTACCGCACCAGACGTGATATGATCAAGATATTGGTTTCAAATATGACAGAGGATCATGGGTAAACCATCACATATTTTATGCATTAAGATCAATGTTTTGCATTCATGTATTATTGCCAATCTAGTAATTATGTATATTTTTGGGGTTCAGAACAAGTTCCCCACGACATGGGAAGGAGGAGGCATATGCAACAGAAAAAGTTTCCTTGTTCCCCTATCTGGATGACCGCAAAAGCAAGACAGACTGTTAGTACGAAATATATCTGGGTCCCAATTCACTTCACCTTAGCCCTTTGATGTTTGCAGATTTGAAGGGTGTGGATAGATGTAAGCAGTGTAGTTGTGGAGCTTTCACCTTATGGATCTGATAGGGTTATAGGGCCAAGGGGAAGTGGTGACTATTTTTAAAAATGATTTTGCTGTTTTAAAGGCACAATCTGCCGATAGTGAAACTGCCACATCAAATGATAAACACAGAATTTTTCTAATCACTTTTCAAGGTGCAAAGCTGTCTGACATGACACTGTTGTTGTTTCTATGCTCATCCTTGGTCACTTGTAATTGAAGATAACATCAATCAGGCTTTGTGTATGTGAAGGTGACTGAGGAGCATTAAACATTACAGTCCCTGCTACTGTTAAACTTTTCTTCCAGATTCTAACATGCACCAGTGACACATTTGCTTCATGTGAACAAAAGGTTTGTTTATTTCTTGTCTGTGTTTATCTAGGCCCACCATTACAATGCAGAAGACTGGAGTGGCTACTTGGTATGGAGACTGAAGCACCTGCAAAAGGAGGCTGCAGAGGGAAGAATAAAGTCACTAACGGGTGGGTCAGCTAGTTGGCATGCATAAGTATTTTATTTGAGTGTATGGTTTGTGCTCGCTCGGGTGTAGGCATGTGACGGTGTGTTCACAAGGGAGTGAGACTTGTTTTTTACGTGTTTTTCTCACGATTCAGTGTAATGGGGTTTGGTAGTCTTTACAAAACTGTTTCAGTTCAGCAATATTCTGGGGATGTGTCACGACTTCCGCTGAAGTCGGCCCTTCTCCTTGTTCGGGTGGTGTTCGGTGGTCGACGTCACCGGCTTTCTAGTCACCACCGATCCATTTTTCAGTTTTGTTTTGTCTGTATTACACACACCTGGTTTAAATTCCCATATCATGTTCCCTATTTAACCCTCTGGCATTGATTTCTGTTCTGTCTGTGATTGTTTGTTTCGTTAGTGGTTGTTGTTGGTGCATGTGTGTTTGTTATATTCCCGTTGAGGAATTTTTGCTTATATTTGAGTAAACGCCGTTGTTTTGCTCAACACCTGTGTCCTGCGCTTGACTCCGCTACATCTCTGCACACAATCCTGACAGGATGTCTGGTGTGAACTGCTCTTGTGAGGTCATACCACAGCATCTCAATCGGGTTGAGGTCAGGACTCTGACTGGGCCACTCCAGAAGGCATATTTTCTTCTGTTGAAGCCATTCTGTTGTTGATTTACTTCTATGTTTTGGGTTGTCGTCCTGTTGCATCACCCAACTTCTGTTGAGCTTAAATTGGCGGACAGAGCCTAACATTCTCCTGCAAAATGTCTTGATAAACTTCGGAGCTAATTTGTCTGTCGATGATAGCAAGCTGTCCAGGCCCTGAGGCAGCAAAGCAGCCCCAAACAATGATGCTCCCTCCACCATACTTTACAGTTGGGATGAGGTTTTGATGTTGGTGTGCTGTGCCGTTTTTTCTCCACACATAGTGTTGTGTTCCTTCCAAAGAACTCAACCGTAGTTTCATCTGTCCACAGAATATTTTGCCAGTAGCTGTGGAACATCCAGGTGCACTTTTGCAAACTTCAGACGTGCAGCAATGTTTTTTTTAAACAGCAGTGGCTTCTTCCGTGGTGTCCTCCCATGAACACCATTCTTGTTTAGGGTTTTACATATCGTAGACTCGCCAACAGAGATGTTAGCATGTTCCGGAGATTTCTGTAAGTCTTTAGCTGACACTCTAGGATTCTTAACTTCACTGAGCATTCTGCGCTGTGCTCTTGCAGTCATCTTTGCAGGACGGGCACTTCTAGGGAGAGTAGCAACAGTGCTGAACTTTCTCCATTTATAGACAATTTGTCTTACCGTGGACTGATAAACATCAAGGCTTTTAGAGATACTTTTGTAACCCTTTCCAGGTTTATGCAAGTCAACAATTCTTAGATGAAGATCAGATCAAATTTGATGACCAATTTTTGCAGAAATCCTGGTAATTCCTAAGGGTTCACATACTTTTTTGCCACTGTACCTCGACATTGACTCTGTACCAGTAACTCCTGTAAATACCCTCGCTACTGTAATATTTTTGTTTCTCCTTAATTATTTTTTTGTTTATTTGAGTAAATCTTTTAACACCTTTTTTTCTTAACTGCATTGTCGGTTAAGGGCTTGTAAGTAAGCATTTCACTGTAAGATCTGCACCTGTTGTATTCAGCGCATGTGACAAATAAAATTTGATTTGATATTGTTGATGATATCCACAGTCAAGCTAAAGAGTCAGTGAAGTGTCTGTCTTTACAGGAATCTGGAAACCATAAATGTTGGGTGTAAAAGAGATCAGTGTTTTGGGCAAATTGAAAATCCTTTCAGTGGACTGAAACCAAAAGGTTGAAATATTTCTCAGAGAAGTTTGGGAACTGTAGATCCAGTTGAATATGTTATTGGCAAAATATTTGACACGTGACACAATACAACCACTGAAACATATATTATGACCAGGTTATTGTTGCAGCTAAAAATGTATTTACATACCCATTTTGCAGACGTTAGTCTAGTTGCAAAATGCACACATAATTAAATGGTGCAGCCTGTGGATGGTCCCAAAGAAAGTCGACTTTATGACTAAATGTTGCAGCCTGTGGATGGTCCCAAAGAAAGTACTTTATGACGAAATGTTGCAGCCTGTGGATGGTCCCAAAGAAAGTACTTTATGACTAAATGTTGCAGCCTGTGGATGGTCCCAAAGAAAGTACTTTATGATTAAATGTTGCAGCCTGTGGATGGTCCCGAAGAAAG